>NW_011494830.1:2788347-2790345 GCF_000754665.1 Bison bison bison
GGGGCTGCAAAATCACTGCAGATGGTGAATGCAGCCATGAAATTAAAAGATGCTTGCTCCTTGGAAGAAAAGCTATGATCAACATAGACAGCATATTAAAAAGCAGAGACATTACTTTGCTGACAAAGTCCGTCTATTCACAGCTACGGTTTTTCCAGTAGTCATGTATGGATGTGAGAGTTGGAGTATAAAGAAAACTGAGTGCTGAAGAATTGATGATTTTGAACTGTGGTGTTGGAGAAAACTCTTGAGAGTCCCTTGGACTGCAAGAAGATCCAACCAGTCCATCCTAAAGGAAATCAGTCCTGAATATTCATTGGAAGGACTGATGCTGAAGCTGAAGCTCCAATACTTTGGCCACCTGATGCGAAGAACTGACTCATTAGAAAAGACCCTGATGCTAGGAAAGATCAAAGGCTGGAGGAGAAGGGGATAACAGAGGATGAGATGGTTGGATGGCATCACCAACTCAATGGACATGAGTTTGAGCAAGCTCCGGGAGTTGTGATGGACAGAGAAGCCTGGCATGTTTCAATCCATGGGGTCACAAAGAGTCAGACATGACTGAGCTACTGGACTGAACTGAACATGCAATTAAATTATCACTGTGGTTTTTATTTCCTTCTTTATTCACTTGACTTTATAGCTTTTACAGTAACTGTATATGAAGCTGTAACCAGAAAATAATAAATTTTATTTTAGAAAAAAATTTAAGTCTTTCCTAAAATATTTTTAATCATTCAATAATACAGTCTTCTTACTTTGGAGATAGCCTCTTCCACTAAGTCTAGGATAAGTGGTTATAAAATTGACCTATTTTATAAGACTTCCTTCTTAAAAAAATAAGTAAAAACAAAATCCCCAACTTTTTCCTACCCTTTTGTATCTGCTTACGTACTGAGGAAGGAAAATTTTCTGAGCGTTCTTTTCATTTTTATCTGTTGGGAATTGATGTTGGGAATTGATGAATTCAACCACTTAAGGTCCCACCCAGATTTTAGTTTCCATTATTCTTATGTTTCCTTATTTTTGTTGTGAAACCATATCTTTTATATGTTGTGTGTATTGCTGATTTGGGGTGGGGCCGGGGAAATCTCCCCTGTGTTGAAACTAATTTTCTAAAATACATGCCTCCTGTAGTGTTTGCCCCTTTGGTAAGGTAAACAAGCCCTTTCCAAATTTATTTTCATTTTTCCTAATGTATTTTTTAGTTGAAAGAAATACAACCATACACTCTGTCAGTTATTGGGCTTTATTAAAATAGCTCTGATATATACAAGCATAACATTTTACAGATTTTTTTCTTCATGTGACTTTCTTCTCATATTTAGATACCTTACAAGAACTGCTTCCCTTGTCGAATTTATCAAGGAGAAGCTATTTAAGACACGTATTTAACTTCATTTTAAACAATAGTTTTCTCTCTTCTGTTGAGAACCAGAGGTCTTTGAAATGGACTATAAAATGCCCTTCAACCCGCTATGTCTTGGAAAGAACCACTGTTTCTACAGAGTTTGAGAAAACCCTGTTGATGACATTATACTGACACACATGCCTTCCATTATATGATATGCAAACACAAGCTGTATTTTTGCAGAGAAGTTTAATATATTATTCTATACAGTGAGGATGGGAATTCTAGTGTCCTATCAAACAGTAAATTAGCTTAATTTGAGTGAACAGTGTTTAATCTGAAATAATTTTTCATTTTTCTTTTTTTTTTCCTCTAATTTTATTTTATTTTTAAACTTTACATAATTGTATTAGTTTTGCCAAATATCAAAATGAATCTGCCACAGGTATACATGTGTTCCCCATCCCGAACCCTCCTCCCTCCTCCCTCCCCATACCATCCCTCTGGGTCGTCCCAGTGCACCAGCCCCAAGCATCCAGCATCATGCATCGAACCTGGACTGGCAACTCGTTTCCTACATGATATTTTACATGTTTCATTGCCATTCTCCCAAATCTTCCCACCCTCTCCCTCTCCCACAGAGT
>NW_011494830.1:2790445-2791544 GCF_000754665.1 Bison bison bison
ATGTCCGGTAATGAGTTATGAGATGTCTATAGTTTTGGGGTGACTTTGGGAAGCCTGTATCTTGAAGCTTAGGGCTGTGTTCCTTTGTTGCTGGAGAATTTGCTTGGTATGTCTTGCCCTGGAACTTATTGGCCCTTGTGTGGTGCTTGGTTTCAGTGTCGGTATGGAGGCATTTGATGAGCTCCTGTCAATGAATGTTCCTTGGAGTCAGGAGTTCCCTGGAGTCAGGGTTTGGACTTAAGTCTCCTGCTTCCGATTATCGGTCTTATTTTTACAGTAGTTTCAAAACTTCTCCTTCTATACAACACCATTGATAAAACATCTACATTAAAGATGATAAGTTTCTCTACAGTGAGGGTCACTCAGAGAGGTTCACAGGGTTACATGGAGAAGAGAAGAGGGAGGAGGGAGTTAGAGGTGACCCAAATGAGATGAGGTGAATCAATAGTGGAGAGAGTGGGCTAGCCAGTAGTCACTTCCTTATGTGCACTCCACAACTGGACCACTCAGAGATGTTCACGGGGTTATACAGAGAAGAGAAGAAGGAGGAAGGTAACAGAGGTGGCCAGAAGGATAAAAGGGGGGAATGGAAAGGAGGGAGACAGATCCAGCCAGTAATCAGCTCCCTAAGTGTTCTCCACCGTCTGGAACACACAGAAATTCACAGAGTTGGGTAGAGTAGAGAGGGGTTAGGGAGGAGACACAGGCGACCTGGTGGAGAAAAAGGAGGGTCCAAAGGGAGAGAGAACAGTCAAGCCAGTAATCTCACTCCCTAGTGAAAAATGGGTCCTGAAGATTGGGTCCTTAAAGGTACAAAATTGGTAACAAATACATAAAAGCAAAAATTAAAAATCTAGAGTAGAGTTTGGAATTTCAAAAATACGACGTTAAAGAAAAGAAGAAGGAAAAGAAAGAGAGAAGGAACGAACAAACAAAAACAAACAAGGTCGCGAAAATTATAAAGAAAGTACAGGTACAAAATTGATAACTAATACCAGAAAGCGAAAATTAAAAATCTAGAGTAGAGTTTGGAATTTCAAAAATACGATGTTAAAGAAAAGAAGAAGGAAAAGAAAGAGAGAAAAAACGAACAAACAAA
>NW_011494830.1:2793277-2797064 GCF_000754665.1 Bison bison bison
CTGTAGGGCTCGCAATCTGCGAGTTTTAAATTGTTTATTTATTTTTTCTCCCTGTTATGTTGCCCTCTGTGCTTCCAAAGCTCGGCACAGATTCGGCAGTGAGAAGGTTTCCTGATGTTTGGAAACTTCTCTCTTTTTAAGATTCCCTTCCCGGGACGGAACTCCGTCCCTCCCTCTTTTGTCTCTCTTTTTTTGTTTTTAATATTTTTTCCTACCTCCTTTCAAAGAGTTGGGTTGCTTTTCTGGGTGCCTGATGTCCTCTGCCGGCATTCAGAAGTTGTTTTGTGGAATTTACTCGACGTTTAAATGCTCTTTTGCTGAATTTGTGGGGGAGAAAGTGTTCTCCCCGTCCTACTCCTCCGCCATCTTGGCTCCTCCCCTCAATTTTTCATTTTTCAATCTTTTTTTTATTTAATAAAATTTTTATATAGTAATAAGCAATTCAAAATGGATTTATAGGAGGTTTTCATAGTGGTAAGTTTTCATAATTACATATTGTAAGACACTTTGCATTTTTGTGCTGATCCATTAAATCAGCCATTCAAAGCACCTGCTTTGTGCAAGGGATGCTCCCAAGTTCTAGTAATTTTGTAGTGAAAAAAAAACCAACTTCCTATTTCCTGCTCTTTTAGGGCTTAGAAAAAAATGAATGAAAAGGATGTTGACTGTATGACTAAGGCAAATAATGACCAAGTGTTCTGTAGAGAAAAAGTACACACACAGAACTATGAGAGAAAGTAAAAGGGAAACTAACTTGAAAGTGCCGTTATATCTGAGGTGATGATGTTGTCCAAGATAATGAGACGCAACAGTGTTTTTGCTGAAGAGAATGGTGTGTGCAAAGGACCTGGGCAAGAAGAAACATGACTTGAGTGAAAACTGAAAGAAGGGCCATGTTATTGACATGTATGAAGTAATAGGAAGTATGAGATATAGTAAGATTATACCTTCTAAAGTTAAATGTTTTTTCTCCCAAGATCATTTTCCATAGTTGTATTTTTAGTGTCTCCTGATATCTCAGCCCCTAAGAAATCTCAAACCAGTACACATGCAAACACACACACACACACACACACACACACACTGAAGCTCATCTTACCAACACAGCTACTATTATTTATTGAAGTTATTATTCTCATGGCCTCCCCTCTGACCCTGAGTGCTGCTTATCCCCCAAAGAGCAAAATCCTCCACAAAATTCAGGCCAGACCCAGAGGAGAGCACAGAAGTCCTCTGAGGTTTTACCCCTCTCCCTAGTCCTTCTGTTACCTTACTGTTCTCTCAATATTTCATCCTACATAAGTTTTTTTTCTCCTTTTTTTAATTCTAGATGGCCTCACTCCTTATCTACAGAAAAATGCAATTCATAACAGGAAAGATAAAGCATTTATCAGAAATAATTGATTGTCAGAGGCCAGAATCAATCCAGAAAATTTCCCACATCCAGGCATTAGGATGTCACTGAAAAACATAAGCAGCTAGGTCCTATGTAATATAAGTTCATGCCTCAAAACTCTCCTCTTTCCCAGATCCCTGACTTCCACCAGACTAGTTCGTTGGCAGGCATTATAGACTACTTGACCCTCCAGCCCTCCTATCTGTAGACCCTTTGTTCACTCTTCACTGAAACCCTCCCCAGTCATCTGTTCTCAACTCGTCCTCACCTTCTGCTCCTTCCTTTGAACTGAACACCCCATCTGATCTCACCCCACCTCTTCTAAATCTTTCCATCCTCTGGTTAACACACTACCCATTTCCTCACCCTCTTCTCAGAACAGTCCATCTACCAACTGGCCCCAAACAAAGCCTGGCTCTCCACTGCGGACACAACTTCCCGTTCTCAAATACAGACGGCTTGTTCTCTAGGTGCCTCATCCCTTGGTGAAAGTGACATCAGCACATGCCTGTCTGTGTACTAAGATGGAGAGCTCTGTATCCTCCACATTTTGTAGGTAAGCCCTTTACTTCCTTTTAGCAGACTCTCCTCAGGCCTCCTTAGGCATCAACTTCTCTACACTTTGCTCCCAGATTTCTTCACCCCAAATCCTGCAGTCATCATGAATTATTTACTGTCAAGAAGGTTGATCCATTTGACTTCCCAGCCTCTAATTTGCTCTCCTGGCTCTTACCACCTCCCTCCATGTATTAATCCCCTTTGTGAGCCCCTTCTTTCTTCATTCAGCTTGAATCCCCATGTTTCACAACTTCAGCTATTCTTTCTTCAATGCCCATGACGTCCTTCATCCATCGTCTTTCTGTCAACCTGCCTAGAAAATCTCAACCCTTGATAAATACAACCTCACCTAGCTTGCTGGATAGAGATGAGGAAGAATTTTTTTATAGTTGTTCATAATCAAGGTCATAGTAAGCTTCATAGTATCCAAACTCAACAGTGCCTGGCTGTTCTATTATCTTTCTCTGAGGTGCATACAATCTCATTTTCCAGTGAGAACAATCCAACTTCCCCTGTTCTCTTGAAACTCCAACTTCATCAGCATCTCTCTTTCCACATATAACTTTGTTTTCTGCTTCAAAACAAAGATAAAGACATCAGAAAAGAACTCTCAAACTTAAAACCTTACTTACATCTGTGCTTGTGATTTTGTGTTTTGTTCCAGCTGCAATGACGTCTCTACATCTCATTCTCCTTTCTTTTAGGTGCTCCATGATCTTGTCCCATCAACTATTCTTTCTCCCACATCTTCAAACCTCACTGCAAAACATGAAAATGCTTGCTTTTCTTCAGGTTTCCACTAGGGCCCCTGTCACTCTCCCTTCCCCTTTTCAGCAAAAAGTATTTAATTCTTGACATGTTATTTATTCTCAAGTCAAAGCATCCTTATTCTTACCTGCAACACTCCAAATTCCCTAAGGAAGTTCCCTGGTGGTCCAGTGGTTAAGACTGCTTCCATTGCAGGGGGCATGGGTTTGATCCCTGGTGGTGTTATTAAGCTTCCTCATGCCATGTGGTGCTGACAAAAGAAAGAAAGAAAATTCCCTAAAATCGTTGTCTCAAAATCCACCTGATTTTCTTGTCTCACAATCAAGTGGAAACACCTTAAGCCTTAATTTACTTCTATCCGGGAAGCCCTCAAGTATTTTTTTTTTAAAGTGAAAGTGAAAGTCACTCAGTTGTGTCCGGCACTTTGCAACCCCCTGGACTATACAGTCCTTGGAATTCTCCAGGCCAGAATACTGGAAGTGGGTAGCCTTTCCCTTCTCCAGGGGATCTTCCCAACCCAAGGATCGAACCCAGGTCTCCACAATGCAGGCGGATTCTTTACCAGCTGAGTCACAAGGGAAGCCCAAGAACACTGGGGTGGGTAGTCTATCCCTCCTACAATGGATCTTCCTGACCCAGAAATCTAACCGGGTCTCCTGCATTGCAGGTGGACTCTTTACCAACCGACACAGTCACTTTCCTTGACTTCTAGGATATGATATTGTCCTGGGTACTTTTATTTTTATTTATCTACGTATTTATTTATTTAATTTTATTTAATTTTTAAACTTTACATAATTGTATTAGTTTTGCCAAATATCAAAATGAATCCACCACAGGTATACATGTGTTCCCTATCCTGAACCCTCCTCCCTCCTCCCTCCCCATACCATCCCTCTGGGTCGTCCCAGTGCACTAGCCCCAAGCATCCAGTATCGTGCATCGAACCTGGACTGGCATCTCGTTTCATACATGATATTTTACATGTTTCAATGCCATTCTCTCAAATCTTCCCACCCTCTCCCTCTCCCACAGAGTCCATAAGACTGTTCTATACAACACTGT
>NW_011494830.1:2797164-2797607 GCF_000754665.1 Bison bison bison
TGGAGCTGTATTTCTTCTCTCTCCTTTCGAAGAGTTTGGGTTGCTTTTCTGGGTGCCTGATGTCCTCTGCCGGCATTCAGAAGTTGTTTTGTGGAATTACTCGACGTTTAAATGCTCTTTTGCTGAATTTGTGGGGGAGAAAGTGTTCTCCCCGTCCTACTCCTCCGCCATCTTGGCTCCTCTCCAGATTCCTTTATCTTATGTTATTACAAAATATTGAGTATAATTCCCTGTGCCATACAGTATTTCCTTGTTGGTTTTCTATTTAATATAGAGTAGTAAGTATACGTTAATCCCCAACTCCTAAATTATCCCTCTCCCACACTTTCCATTTCAGCAACCATAAGTTTTGTTTTGTTGTATCTGTAACTCTGCCTCTATTTCATAAATAGCATTTTTATCATATTTTGGATTCCATATATACGTGATGCCATATGATATTT
>NW_011494830.1:2797707-2801062 GCF_000754665.1 Bison bison bison
CATTAGAACTGATTCAAATGTATTCTTTTTAATGGTTGAGTAATACTCCATTGTGTATATGTACCACTTGCTTTACAGAATTTTGTTGTTTTCTGTCAGACCTCAACTTGAATCAGCCATGGGAGGGAGGTTCAAAAGGGAGGGGATATTTGTATACCTGGGTAGTTTTATTTTCTTCTTTGTAAGTAACTGAATAACCTGGCAGTTTTTTTCCTCACTTATTATGTCTTGTAAATCAAATTAATATCTACATGTGTGTACATGCTCAGTCACTTCAGTCACTTCAGGACAGTTGCCTGCCAGGCTCCTCTGTCCATGGGATTCTCTAGGCAAGAATACTAGAATGTGTTACCATGCCCTCCTCCAGGGGATTTTCTCCACCCATGGATTGCACCCATATCTCTTAAGTCTCCTGCATTGGCATGTGGGTTCTTTACCACTAGTGCCAACTAGGAAGCCCTAATATCTACATATCATTTCTTAATATATCAATATTTAGTGGGAATATCTATAAATAAGTTACTTTTAATATCTATTTCATTCTTAACTTTATTTCTTTTTCTGTTAAGTTTAATTTGCTATACTTATTTCTAGGTTCTTGCATTTAAGTCTTAGAATATGTATTTTCAGTCATCTTTTTTGCACTTTAAAGCACAGGCTATGACAACTAATATATTCACTGACATTTTGTAGGAAATATACAGTATCTTCCATCTTATTTTCTCTTTACCTCAAAGTTTAGCTAAGAGGATACATTTTAAGTTTCCCAAACATATGGGAAGGGTAACTATTTTTGTTTTTTTGGCCGAAATCTAATTTAATTTCAAATAGGTTTGTTCCTTTGTTTTCGTTCCATTTCTCTATTTGCTTCTTTTCAAATTCATTTGTAGCTACTTCATCTCTCTACTTTCATCTATCCATAGACTTGCCCTGAGCAATATACTCATTTCTATAGTTCCCATAAATATTTTCAAATGAATAGGCTTTTAAAATATGCAACTTTGAGAAGTCAGAAAAAACTTCAGGTATAGACAGGTTGACCAAATAATGTTTTAGTTGAGCTATTATTTATTCCAGTTCAAATATTGAAATTTAACATTAACTTTAATCCTTTCTTTGATGTCACACTTTTTTTAAAAAACAGCCTAATAATTTTCTTTAATATTCAAAATAAAACGGCTAAGTTAATGTCTATATTCAGCAATCAGCTATTTCTAAATATTGATAACTGGCTATAATTTTTTGAAATAGTATTTTACAATTACTCCTAGTCACATAAGTGGTGACTTTGATATTTTTATGAACAGGCAAGTGAAAATTTTCAAGACCCAGTGGTATGTTTCCTATTTTCCCACGATTTTTTTCACCTGAAATACAAAATGCAAACTTGTGGTACCTTTGGGCTATGCCACACAACTCTGGAGTGAAAAGAACACAACGGGCATATAAGTTAGGCATTAGATCATTTTTCTCAAAATGTTCTCAGAAAATCTTACATCACCTGGGGTAATTTAAAAAATACAGATTCCTGGATGTCAATCTGGACTAATATAACAGAAATATCTGAGCATGGGGACCAAGACTGTATATATTTTTTACTCCACAGTTTTTCTTATGCATCTGCACTTTGAGAGCCACTATAGTAAATAATGGAATTTCAGTAGAACTATTCAAAATCCTGAAGGATGATGCCATCAGGGTGTTACATTCAATATGTCTGCAAATCTGGAAGACCTAGCACTGGTCACAAGACTGGAAAAGCTCAATCTCATCCCAATTCCCAAGAAAGGTAGTACCGAAGAATGTGCTAACCATTGGACAATTGCACTCAATGGATATGAGTTTGAGCAAGTTCCGGGAGATGGTGAAGGACAGGGAAGCCTAGCATACTGCAGTCCGTGGGGTCACAAAGAGCTGGACAAGACTGAGCAACTGAACAACAATAACAACCCATGCTAGTCAGGTCATGCTTAAACTCTTGCATGCTAGGCTTCAGCATTACGTGAACCAGGAACTTCCAGATGTTCAAGCTGGGTTTAGAATAGGAAGAAGAACCAGAGAACAAAACGCCAACATTCACTGGATCACAGAGAAAGCTAGATAATTCCAAAAGAACATCTACTTCTGTTTCATGAACTAGGCTAAAGCCTTTGACTGTGTGGAGCATAACAAACTGTGGAAAGCTCTCGAAGAGATGGGAATACCAGACCATCTTAACTGTCTCCTGAGAAACCTGTACATGGGTCAAGAAGCAACAGTTAGAACCCTGTATGGAACAACTGATTGGTTCAAGATTGAGAAAGGAGCATGACAGGGCTGTCTGCCATCACCCTGTTTGTTTAACCTATCCGCTGAGCACATCATGAAGAATGCCGGGCTGGATGAGTTACAAGCTGGATAGGTGGGAGAAATATCAACAGACTCAGATATGTGGATGATAGCACTCTAAAGGTAGAAAACAAAGAGGAACTAAAGAGCCTCTTGATGAGGGTGAAGGAGTAGAGTGAAAGAGCCAGCTTAAAATTAAATATTAAAAAAACTAAGATCATGGCATCCAGCCCCATTACTTCATGGCAAATAGAAGGGGAAAATGTGGACATAGTGACAGATTTCCTCTTCTTGGTCTCTAAAATCACTGTGGATGGTGACTGCAGCCATGAAATCAGAAGATGATTGGCAGGAAAGCTATGACAAATCTAGACAGTATGTTGAAAAGCAGAGACATTACTCTGCCAACAAAGGTCCGTATAGTCAAGGCTCTGGTCTTCCCAGTGGTCACATATGGTTGTGAGAAGTGGACATAAAGAAGGCAGAATGCCAGAGGATGAGATGGCTGGAAGGCATCACCAATGCAATGGACATGAACTTGGGCAAACTCTGGGAGATGGTGAGGGACAGGCAGTCCTGGCATGCTGTAGTCCATAGGGTCACAAAGAGTCAGATACGACTGGGTGACTGAACAGCGACAAGAACAACAATAGTAAATAAATTATTGTCTAGTGGGACAACTGTGCCTGTTTACAATGTTTTCAGAATATGCTCTGTTTAAAGCCTCAAATGCTTCATAGGAGGCCTTTCTATGTTGTAAGGATAAAATGCATATACTTATCGGTAAAAGTACACTTCTGCGTCTTAAGAAATCATGACAAATTTCCACATAAAATGGAATATATAGGAAAATCCTGGCATCAAAAGTGGCTTAATTCTGACTACTTAGTCTCAGTGTTATGCTGCTGCTGCTGCTAAGTCGCTTCAGTCATGTCCGACTCTGTGTGACCCCATAGATGGCAGCCCACCAGGCTCCCCCACCCTTGGGATTCTCCAGGCAAGAACACTGGAGTGGGTTGCCATTTCC
>NW_011494830.1:2801162-2824087 GCF_000754665.1 Bison bison bison
ATTCAGTCGTGTCCGACTCTTAGCGACCCCATGGACTTCAGCCTACCAGGCTCCTCCATCCATGGGATTTTCCAGGCAAGAGGACTGGAGTGGGGTGCCATTGCCTTCTCCATTCAGTGTTATAGAGAAGTGTTTATCAGACTCTGGGCTTCCCAGGTGATTCAGTGGTAAAAGAATCCACCTGCTAAGGCAGGAGACACGGGAGACAAGAGTCAATCCCTGGGTTGGGAAGATCCACTGGAGGAAGGCAAGCCCACTCCAGTATCCTTGCCTGGAGAATCCCATGGACAGAGGAGTCTGGCGGGCTATAGTCCATAGGTTGGCAAAGAATCCGACACGACTGAACACACAAGCACACTATCAAACTCTATGTACATAAAAATCAGATGTGGAATTTGATAATCTGGACGTTTAGAAGGAGACAGACAGGAATGAGGTTCGGCACTTCTCACAGCTTCCAGGTGAGGCCACACTGAGTAACAAAGTTACAGAGAAGAGCTGGCTCATGGGGACAAAAATAATGTGTGTATGCTCAGTCACTCAGTCGTGTCCAACTGTTTAAGACCCCATGGACTGTAGCCCACCAGGCTCCTCTGTCCATGGGGATTCTCCAGGCAAGAATACTGGAGTGAATTGCCCTGCTTCCTCCAGGGGATCTTCCCAACCCAGGGACGGAACCCATGTCTCATACTTTGCAGGCAGGTTCTTTATCATCTGAGCTAGCAGAGAAGCCCAATAAAAATAACCTTTTCTAATGTTATTTGCCTTTCTTTTAAAACATATTTTTAAATAAATAAAGATAAAAAATAGATCTTTAATTAAAGGAAAAAATGTAAGTGTTTTTGAAGTTATTGTTGATTTTGAAAATCTTGTATACAACATTATCTTACTTCTACAAAAATATGTCCTTTCTCTATTTGTTAGATAAAGCCCTGCTGCTGCTGCTGCTAAGTCGCTTAAGTCGTGTCTGACTCTGTGCAACCCCATAGACGGCAGCCCACGAGGCTCCCTCCAGGCAAGAACACTGGAGTGGGTTGCCATTGACTTCTCCAATGCAGGAAAGTGAAAAGTGAAAGTGAAGTCGATGAGTCTTGTCCACCTCTTAGCGACCCCATGGACTGCAGCCCACCAGGCTCCTCTATCCATGGGATTTTCCAGGCAAGAGGACTGGAGTGGGGTGCCATTGCCTTCTCCGAGATAAAGCCCTACAGTAATATAATTAAGTACTCAGCAATGAATATCATATAATAACACCAGGAGCAAATATTGCAGGGATGAGAACATAGAATTGTTTCAGATAATTTTGCCTGGCTGGAATAATACTTCTATTAGAATAATGCAATTAGAGAAAACACATTGAAAAGTTAATATTTTTTAGGATTTAAATAAAAATTAATATTTTTAAATGAATTCCTAAAAGTTAGTTCAATGCCTAATGAGCATTATACCTTTAATATAAAAATATAAGGTAGAAACAAATATTAAACAGCTTGGGAATTTTAATTTTGGCCCAGTGTACAAAAGAGAGTAACATATGGGAGCATTCAGATCTGAGGATAGTTCAGGCTATTTGTAAGAGCTGAAATCCCAGAGTTTCCAACTCCAGTAGCTGGGGCTTGGTTTGGAGTCAGCTAAGGGATTGGCTATTATTCAGACTAATGACACTTTTAAAGGGTAAAGACCCAGAAAACCTAGTAATGCTGACTCATAAGCATACATTTGTTCTGGGCTTCTAAGGGAATTAGGCATGCAACTTCCATTAACATTAACAGGAGACAGAAGTTCTATATCTAATTTCCTTCTCAGCAGGCTGGAAACCAACCCCATAATTTGGAGGATTTGCAGCTTCAAGGCAAACTACCTTGTGATCAAGAATTGCATATGATGACATGGAAATGATGGAAAAAATGCCTTATCCTTAATTTTAAATGACCTTGTGTTTTACAAAGCATTTCAGGCACGAATTAAGGAACAATTGTACTGCAGAGTAGCCTTTATCCTTAAACATAAGAATTATGGCCCCAGTGCCCTGATCTATTAAACATGGTGAGTTCAGCTTTCTCGAAATGCCACTTTGAAAATCTGTTTTGCCTGATTTGTACAATTTTGTTAGTAAAACAGCTCAACCTGGGTTTAATGTATAAAGCGGAACATAATGTTTAAGAGAATTGCAATGCTTCTCCTTGAAAGGGAAAAGCCACATGTGTATGAACATACTAAAGACTCACTTCAAGTGTCATTATTTTAGCTGACATCTGTGGGCCTATTTTTGTAGAGTTGCATCGTGATAGAGAAGAGCTTTTGTTTTCCTCTTTGGCACAGATGACAATCATTAGAGATACTGCAAAAGAGTCAATGAAATGTAACACTAAGGTAAAAGGTTAGTACTCCACACAATTATCCAAGAGACAAACAAAAAAGGTTACTGCAAAAAAAATTAAGATGCCAGTTCCCTTCACTCTCTTGTTTGATAACAAACAGAAGATAATTCAGTAGTTTGAAGAATGGTGTGTCTGAAAATTGAAGTTCAGTGCCAAGTATTTAAGGTTGAGGGACAAAGTGACATAACTTACATGTGTAACTTCACTAAAGTTATCCCAACATAAAATATTAAAATATGAAAAGGGGGTATTTCAGGAAGGGCGTCTTATCATTGACCTTATTGAGTCAATTGACTCAATAACCTTATTGACCTTAATTGACCTTATTGACTTATCATCTTCTGTTGACCGCTGAGATTTTGCTAAATTCAGGAACTTTTTCTCACTCATCATTTTCACTGATTTCTCATCTCCCTTTTACACTCATCCATCATGCACCCAACAGGTAGACATTTTTTTGTCTCTGCATGGAGCTCCTCATCCCTTTTCTCATGTTGCTTTTTCTCCTTAAAGAAGTGATGCATGTGCTGTGCTTTGTTGCTCAGTTGTGTCCAACTCTTTGAAACCCCATGGACTGTAGCCTGCCAGGCATCTCTGTCCATGAGATTCTCCAGGCAGGGATACTGGAGGGGGTTGCTATGCCCTCCTCCAGGGGATCTTCCTAACCCCAAGGTCAAACCCAGGTCTCCTGCATTGCAGGCAGATTCTTTACTGTCTGAGCCACCCGGGAAGCCCAAGAATACTGGAGTGGGTAGCTTATCCCTTCTCCAGGGGATGTTCCCAGCCCAGAAATCAAACTGGGGTCTGCAGCATTGCAGGAGGATTCTTTCCCAGCTGAGCCTTCCAAACAGAGTCAGAGAGGATGTGGCTACTTATTACCAGGAGCTGATGAGGGGTACTGCCCACAAGGACTTCACTCGTCCTACAATCCAACTGCATTTCTCAGGAAGCTTCTGTTACTGGCCATTTGCTAACAACATTAATCTACTAATTAACCTGGCTGTTCTGTCGTCTCTTCATGGGACATGTGTTCTCTCTACACATCCTGTGCTTCAGACAAAGCAGATTACTCCTATAAAAATAATTTCCCTCATGGTTTGCCTCATTCCAAGCCTTTACCAGGCTCTCCCTTCTGTCTTCACTGTCCGAAGCCTTCCATGTTATGACTTTGAGGCTCATGTGACCTCCCCCAAATCTCCTAGCACCAATTGTTATTTTCATTGCAAAACATATTTTCCCTTGTATTATGAGTATTGGTTAACTGCTTTATTCTTCCTGTTGGATTTTCTGATTCTGGGATATACTAAGTATCATCACTTTCTGAAATTTCTAGTCCAAAACCTAGGATATAGTAACCACTCAATAAAGATATATTGCAAGTTGTGTTAAAAAAAACTTGCTTGTGGGAGTAAACATAGATAAATGTAAACACAAATGAAATTCTCACATTGTACACTTTACACATACTATAATTTTATCTATCAATCATACCTTCATAAGGTTGAAATGGTATGTCATGTCTTTCAAATGTACTTTAAAATTTTTGAATAAGTTTAAATATTTAAAAGTCATTTATTAGAATGTTTTAAGTAAAAATCTAAGTGATTCATTTGGAAAATTATCACTGCACTCTTAGAGCCTAAAAGAGTGCCTAACTAATAGTAGACACACAATTACAATGGATTAAATGAATGAATATATGTTAAATACACTTAGCTCCCAATATCACTTTTTTATCTTACAATTTGTACCTCTGATTTCTAAATATATAATTTTGGCCAGTCTGACTGAAAATCAAAGCATATTTTTCCAGATAAGTAAAATGTAGATAGTGTAAAAAAAGCAAGGGATGATAAAGTTTAGATGAAAGCATGTTTTCATTATTATAAGGACCATTTGTTAGTGATAAAATTGATGATGATTTTGATAGTTATGTGACTGCATGCATGCTAAGTTGCTTCAGCTGTGTCCGACTCTTTGTGACTCTATGGATTATAGCCCATGAGGCTCTGCTGTCCATGGGATTCTCCAGGCAAGAAAACCAGAGTTGGTTGCTATGCCCTGCTCCAGGGGATCTTCCTGACCCCGGGATCGAACCTGCTTCTCTTAAGTCTCCTGCATTGGCAGGCAGATTCTTCACCACTGGCCACAGTTATGTGATTACCATTTCTAGATATTTAAACTATTTTGCAGCATTCAGTAAAGAATGTTAATCTTAAGGAGCATGTAAAGAAGGGTGATTTTCTTAACATCTTCTTAGGTGCTATAAGAATCCCAAATTATAAGATATATAATTTTATATGGAAATTGGCCTATTGTGTAAAATGTTTTATATACTACCTCTGGAGGTAGATGTCGACTGGGTGAGGTGAAATTCCCTATAGCTTCCAGCAGTGAACACAAGCTGACATCTTGCCACTGGGAGCCTGCAGACATTCTTAAGAAGACCCCATTGCTAGAAGCAGTCAGGACAGAAATTTTTTGTTATCACCCCTTTCATGCTTTGAAAGGCGGCAGATTTCCCAAAACCCTTAGATAGAGCTATAAAAGAACTTTGTGTTATTTTACTAGAGTCACAGAAAAGAAACCTAAAAATAAAATGTCCTCGCTGATCCGAGGGTGTGAGCACTTCATGTGGCTTTGTGATGTGACATCACAAGAAATTCCAGGGGAGGCCGCCCACGCAGAGAGGAAGCCGAGGTCAAGGAGCTGCGGGTCTGGACCTGTGCTTGACTTCCTTTGATGAGCTTATTTGTTATATCAAATGGAGCAGAAAAAAGGCTCTCCAATGAGCATAAGAGGCTACTCTCGGTTTTAATTCACTCTCTTTCATTTCCCTCGGCAGCACAGATTAAAGATGGGTTTTTCTTTTCCCCTGGTGTGTCTCACTGTGGTTACTCAGTAGGAGAAAGAAAGAGCCAGCTTTAAAGGATTCTTTGTCCAACACGGTCTCTTGAACTACCAAAACATCTTCCAGGATGAAGTGCTGAGGTGTTTGATGGGAGCTGAACTAGAAATCACTTTCTGTCAATCAAATGCAAACCCAGTACCTGGTAGCCACCTTATGAAAACCAGACCAAATAATACAGAAGGGGGAAAAAAGAAAAAAAGTTCCACTTTAAAAATTCAGTTTTGAATTACCTTGCTTCCTTCATTTACATAAATACGAAGTGCCAAATGGAAGAAACCATGAAAACAGCTCAACTGAAATGAACAGGATCAGGACTGCTATAAGAGGATGGTACCCAGCTCCCTGGGCACACATCTCAGATAAAGGCTCCTGGGGGTGAAGTCACAGCCCATCGCCCTATCAGTTGATAACGGCAAGGCTGATGCTTCAGAATCAGTAGCCATTGCCAGCTCACAAGAGCAGACATATTTTAAACATATGTTTTACATGGTACAATCAATCCACGCACTAGTGATGCCCCTAACTCTATGTACATGGCACTAAAGGACCCCAAGAGCTGTGCTACAGAGAGATAACACGTTTCCCAGGTCATTGGAGGCTCGAATTCGCCCCTTATGCCTCACAGCACTTTCCAAGAAGTGTGTTATCTTGAAGTAACACACCCTTGGCTTGTGCCTTATTGCTTAATTATAATCACAAAAGTGTCAGATGAGAATAATTGCTATCCCAATTTGCCATTACCCATTGTAGGCTTTCCGACTTAACCTAAGTGAGCATTTAAAAAATATGTTCAAGTTTTATTGACCTTGGAGGTAGAGATTCCTTTACTCCTTCCTATAATTATATTGTGAGCAGAGAATGCCTGGGGAGAGAAGCAGAGAATCAAGGAGTTGACTATTTCTGAACTTTTTGTGTTTAACACAGTCCAGTTTCATCATTTTACCTGCATTTCAGAGAGCACACTTTCCACTACATCACCACGAAGCCATGAATGCATACTGTTGACGCTATATTTGGGAAAAGCAGACTTTATTTGCCTTTCACTGGCAGATTACAAGACTCTCTAGTCAACTCTATAGCTTAAATCTCTGAAATTTACTTTATCCTCCTCAGTCCTCTATGCATACCATTTATTTGTACTAAGTGAGTTTGATACACCTTATAGTAAGTTTAAGTTTTCCCTGCCAACACCTCAAATGAGTAAAACATCTCTTAATGCTTTGTGTGTGTGTGTGTGTGCGCTCAGTCATGTCCAACTCTTTGTGACCCTACAGACTGTAGCCCACTAGATTCCTTTGTCCATGGAATTCTCCAGGCAAGAATACTGGAGTGGGTTCCCATTTCCTTCTCCAGGGGGTCTTTCCGACCCAGGAATCAAACCTGTATCTCCTGCACTAGCAGGCAGATCCTTTTCCAACTGAGCCACCTGGGAAGCTCGCCTTAATAGTGTTCAGTTCAGTTCAGTACAGTTCGGTCGCTCAGTCATGTCTGACTCTTTGCGACCCCATGAATCTCAGCACACCAGGCCTCCCTGTCCATCACCAACTCCCGGAGTTCACTCAAACTCACGTCCATTGAGTCGGTGATGCCATCCAGACATCTCATCCTCTGTCGTCCCCTTCTCCTCCTGCCCCCCATCCCTCCCACCATCAGGGGTCTTTTCCAATGAGTCAACTCTTCGCATAAGGTGGCCAAAGTACTGGAGTTTCAGCTTCAGCATCAGTCCTTCCAAAGAACACCCAGGGCTGATCTCCTTTAGAATGGACTGGATGGATCTCCTTGCAGTCCAAGGGACTCTCAAGAGTCTTCTCCATTTTCCCAACCTGATTCCCTAGTACAGGGAGTCATCTCTGCAGTCCATCCTAGCCATCACCACCAGAGAAATTTTAGAAGCCCAGCTCTGTGTCATTAATATTCTAAAAAAAATCTTAGGCTGCCTATTTGTTTGAGAATAAATATCTGGATTCCTAATCAAGAATTAAAAGTTCCAAACAATAAGACCTCAATATGTTTCTTCAAATGGCTTTCAGTTCCTCACTCCCACTCACCTCATGATTAAACTAAACTCAAAATCCTGCTTCACTGAGCTTGTGCTTTAACATATCCATGCTTTCCTTATACTGTTTCCACTTGGAGAGTCCCTTCTCCCATTGCTTTCAACCCACATTCTTTTTCTTTCTCCTTCTTAAATTCAGCTTCACCTATTCCTAAGTCTCCTATCTGAGTCAATCTCTAACTCTGCTCTGTCAGACACTGTAGCAGATGTTCCTGTGAGAAAATGAGCTCAAATTATCTAACATTTACCATGTAGTGGAAGAAGTACTGTGCCATGGGCAGCCTAGAGGCAACCGCTGACCAGATGAGGGCTCCCTTACTCAGCCCACGTGGTCAAGGAAGGCTTCCTGAAGGAGGTGGTCTTTGAGTAATAATTGTAGGAAGAGTATGAGCTTGGTCAGTGGGGGAAAGGGGAAGGGCTTTCCAGATGGAGGGAATGGTGAGCACTGTGGACCCAAATCTTCTCCGTATCTGGTGCCTTTGGTCCTGCTCAGGACCTGTCTCTTACCTGACCTTCTTCAACAGTCTCCTGCTTCTGCCGCAGTCACCACTTTACTACCAGAGAGCCTTTCATCAAAAGCCCAGTTACTTCCTGCTCATGGATCATGAGATCATCTTTCATGAATCTTTTCAGTCTTCCCTTGGCCCATTGGACACCTTCACACCTCAACGGCATACATGTTATGCCATCTGAATGGCATGCCTTTGCCATCATTTTTCATCAGGTTAATTCAGTGCAGTTCCTTCCTTCCTTGGGCTTTTACAAAGCACATTTCATCACTTCCTCCTCTGTGACCTTACATGAATTGTCTGTCCTTTTATCATAACTATTGCTATTTTTGGAGCCCATGGGAATATATCCTTTAAGAATCTCCACTGTATATCAGTTTGTCCTATTATTTGTTGCCTAGCTCAGAAAACACTAATAGCCACATCTTCATTCTCTCTGAAGAAAAGTCAATTCAATGATTTGTATTTTTTCATTTATTTTATTTGTATTGTGGCATAATATCTGAATATATATTTAAGCACCATTTAAACTCTTTATGAGGTTAAGGGGGAAACTACCTGACTTGTATTGAAGGCAACTACATTCCTAGCACTGTGTAAACACATGACCATGATATCTCCCCATCCCCATCTCCTGGTCTTTCTCTCTCACACACACACACACGAACCAGCACCACCACCACCGCCACCACCAGAAATAACAAAACAAAGGAAAAGAGTGCATTATTCTACAGATAAGGTACAGCAATTAAGAATCTCATCCAAGATTGCATGGCTTGTGAGAGCTAAAACCGATTTGCAAGTTCGCATCTATTGGTTCCTAAGGACTTTTCCCTTTCCTTGCAGCATACAACATACTGAAAGATTTTTTCCTTTCTTTTCTATTTTTGAGTGCTGTATTTGACCATGTCTTTGTGGGCCTTATGTGTATCTGATTTCTTACTGTGTCTTATTTTATATTAAAACTATCCAATCTCCTTACTATAGACAATAATTCTTCCGTGTTGTCCATATTATGAAGAGAAAGAAGGTGATCCTTCTGGGTTCCACAGTTGTATCATAAAACTGATCATCTTACGAATAAGAAACAACTTTATTTCTTATGAAATTTCTGAATACTTGAGTTTCAATTACAATATAGGATAAGCCTAGCTTATAAAATTTAACACACCTTAATTTTGAATGGCAATTTTGGCCCCAACTAAAGCAGTCATGGCCTTTTTTAGTTCGTTGTACTCTAGCTACTATAAGAAATAACTCTCTATTTCAAAGACTTAAAAGTACAGGAGTTCATTTCTTGCTCGGAGAGTACTTCAACATGGGTGTTCCTGCTGTCAGGGGAAGTGGTGAATCTCTACACCACAGAATCACTCAGAGTGATGAATGCCCTGGGCATCAGTATCCATCAGGCAGAAGGGAGAAGCAAAGCGTGGAGAAACACAACTCCCTTCTTCAAAGCCCAGCTCAGAATTGCAAACCTGCCTTCATCCTTCATCTTCTGATGAGAATTAGTCATGTGCCATGTATCACGCTGCCATATCCAGATATGAGAGGAGGCTGCAATTTCCAAATACCGTGGGTTCTGAACTTTATACAACACTGTTGTTGTTCAGTTGCTCAGTTGTGTCCGACTGTGCAACCCCATGGACTGCAGCACACCAGGCTTCCCTGTCCATCACCAACTCCCAGAGTTGCTCAGATTCTTGTACATTGAATCAGTGATGCCATCCAACCATCTCATCTTCTATCACCCCCTTCTCCTCCTGCCCTAAAATTTATCCCAGCATCAGGGTTTTTCCAAAAACAATGTTAGAGTTCCTTTTAAACATTAAAGAAATTAATGATACAAAATAAGATATAAAGCTTCGAAGAGACCTTTGAAAGTGAGGAATATTAAAACATAAACATCTTTAGTGTCACAGCAAGTCAGCCTCAGAGGCCGACAACCCAGTACCTGAACTGGCAGCTACCTAATGATGCCCACTCTCCTCTAAGATGGGACAGACACATGCTATGTGGGCAGCTTTCTCTTTCTGCCATATAAACCACATATCAGTGCCCTGGGAAGGTAAAAAACACAGTCAAATAATATCTATTATGATATCTTATTTAATAAATGCTCTGATAAAGCAAGCATTTCCAAACAACTGTACAAAAAAGATCTTCACGACCCAGAAAATTATGATGGTGTGATCACTCATCTAGAGCCAGACATCCTGGAATGTGAAGTCAAATGAGCTTTAGGAAGCATCACAACAAACAAAGCCAGTGGAGGTGATGGAATTCCAGTAGACTTATTTCAAATCCTAAAACATGATGCTGTGAAAGTGCTGCACCCAATATGCCAGCAAATTTAGAAAACTGAGCAGTGGCCACAGAACTGAAAAAGGTCAGTTTTCATTCCAATCCCCAAAAATGGCAATGCCAAAGAATGCTCTATTGCACAATTGCACTCATCTCACACGCTAGTAAAGTAATGCTCAAAATTCTCTAAGCCAGGCTTCAACAATACCTGAACCATGAACTTCCAGATGTTCAAGCTGGATTTAGAAAAGGCAGAGGAACCAGAGATCAAATCGGCAACATCCACTGGATCATCAAAAAAACAAAAGAGTTCCAGAAAAGCATCTATTTCTGCTTTGTTGACTAGGACAATACCTTTGACTGTGTGGATCACAATAAACTGTGGAAAGTTCTGAAAGAGATGGGAATACCAGACCACCTGACCTGCCTCTTGAGAAATCTGTATTCAGGTCAGGAACAACAGACTGGTTCCAAATAGCAAAAGGAGTACATCAAGGCTGTATATTGTCACCCTGCTTATTTAACTTCTATGCAGAGTACATCATGAGAAATGCTGGGCTGGAAGAAGCACAAGCTGGAATCAAGATTGCCGGGAGAAGTATCAATAACCTCAGATATGAAGATGATACCACCCTTATGGCAAAAAGTGAAGAAGAACTAAAGAGCCTCTTGATGAAAGTGAAAGAGGAGAGTTAAAAAGTTGGCTTAAAGCTCAACATTCAGAAAACGAAGATCATGGCATCCAGTCCCATCACTTCATAACAAATAGATGGAGAAACAATGGAAACAGTGGCTGACTTTATTTTTTGGGCTCCAAAATCACTGCAGATGGTGACCGCAGCCATGAAATTAAAATATGCTTACACCTTGGGAGAAAAATTATGACCAACCTAGACAGCATATTAAAAAGCAGAGACATTTTCACCAACAAAGGTATGTCTAGTCAAGGCTATGGTTTTCCCAGTAGTCATGTATGGATGTGAAAGTTGGACTATAAAGAAAGCTGAGCACCGAAGAATTGATGCTTTTGAACTGTGGTGTTGGAGAAGACTCTTTAGAGTCGCTTGGACTGCAAAGGGATCCAACCAGTCCATCCTAAAGAGATCAGTCCTGCATACTCATTGGAAGGACTGATGTTGAAGCTGAATCTCCAATACTTTGGCCACCTGATGTGAAGAACTGACTCCTTGGAAAAGACACTGATGCTGGGAAAGATTGAAGGCAGGAGGAAAGGGATGACAGAGGATGAGGTGGTTGGATGGCGTCACTGACTCAGTGGACATGAGTTTGAGTGAACTCCGGCAGTTGGTGATAGACAGGGAGTCCTGACATGCTGCAGTCCATGTATTTGCATAGATTCAGACACGACTGAGCAACTAAACTGAACTGACCTAGCTCATGTGAATCCAGTGGGTCATAATGAAATGAAAGATCTAGACAGCATGTTTATTAGCTTTGTTTGTTTCATTTTAACATTATTTTAAAACACCAAAGCTTTCTCTGACTCATTCTGCTAAGGAGACAATATGGTAAATTTTAGCCATAGCTTTTATGTCCACAGAATTATGCATAATATGTAACATAATCTGTAACTCATTACATATCACATGCCAGTCATTTTAACTTATTTTCATTTGCAATTTCTCAAGGTGCATGTATGTGTCTCTGTGTGTGAGAGAGAGAGCAATTTAATGGGCTCTTTTTAGTAAGTGGTTTTACTGAAATGACACAAGTATCCGAGTTGTGTTAACCGCCTCAGACTGGGGAATCATGAACTCGTGTTTCCGGCTCTGACTCTGCTGTTTCCTACCTGAGACACATTATTTACCTGTCCTCAATCAGTAAAATAAGAATAATATTAATTAACCCATTCAGTTGAAATGTTTCTATAAAAAAACCAAACACATATCTGGATGGAAAAGTAGTAACTATATAGCACTCAGTAGATTATATTCTTTGCAGCTAAAGATGGGGATCTTTATAGTCCACAAAAATAAAGCCAGGAGCTGACTGTGGCTCAAATCATGAGCTCCTTATTGCAAATTTAAGTTTGAAGAAAGTAGGGAAAAATCACTAGGCCATTCAGGTATAATCTGAATCAAATCCGCTATGATTCCACAATGGAAGTGAAAGATAGATTCAAGGGATTAAATCTGATAGACAGAGTGCCTGAAGAAATACGGATGGAATTTCGTAACACTGTACAGGAGGCAGTGACCAAAATCATCCCATAGAAAAAGAAATGTCAGAAGGCAAAATGGTTGTCTGAGGAGGCCTTACAAATAGCTGAGAAAAGAAGAGAAGCAAAAGGCAAAGGGGAAAGGGAAAGATATACTCAACTGCAGAGTTCCAAAGAATAGCAAGGAGAGATAAGAAAGCCTTCCTAAGTGAACAATGTAAAGAAATAGAGGAAAACAATACAATGGGAAAGACTAGAGATCTCTTCACGAAAATTAGAGATACCAAGGGAATATTTCATACAAAGATGGGCACAATAAAGAACAGAAATGGCGAGGACCTAAAAGAAGCAGAAGATGTTAAGAAGAGCTTGTAAGAATACACAGAAGAATCGTACAAGAAAAAAAGTCTTAATGACCTGCTGCTGTCGCTGCTGCTACTAAGTCGCTTCAGTGGTGTCCAACTCTGTGCGACCCCAGAGACAGCAGCCCACCAGGCTCCCCCATCCCTGGGATTCTTCAGGAAAGAACACTGGAGTGGGTTGCCATTTCCTTCTTCAATGCATGAAAGTGAAAAGTGAAAGTGAAGTCGCTCAGTCGTGTCCGACTCTGAGCGATCCCATAGATGCAGCCCACCAGGCTCCTCCATCCATGGGATTTTCCAGGCAAAAGTACTGGAGTGAGGTGCCATTGCCGTCTCCACTTAATGACCTGGATAACCACAATCATGTGGTCACTCACCTAGAGCCAGACATCCTGGAGTGTGAAGTCAAGCGGATCTTAGGAAGCATTACTACAAACTAAGCTGTGGAGGTGATGGAATCCCAGATAAGCCATTTCTAATTAGAAAAACTGATGCTGTTAAAGTGTTGTACTCAATATGTCAGCAAATTTGGAAAACTCAGCAGTGGCTCCGGTATTGGAAAACATAAATTTCCTTCCAATTATAAAGACAGGTATGCCAAAGAATGTCATATGCTAGCCAGATAATGCTCAAAATCCCTGAAGCTAGGCTTCAGTAGTAGGTAAACCAAGAACTTCCAGATATAGAAGATGGATTTAGAAAAGGCAGAGGAACCAGATATCAAATTACCAACATCCACTGGATCATAGACAAAGCAGAAAAAAAAAGAGAGAGAGAATTTCAGAAAAA
This sequence comes from Bison bison bison, assembly GCF_000754665.1. NCBI lineage: Eukaryota > Metazoa > Chordata > Mammalia > Artiodactyla > Bovidae > Bison > Bison bison. The sequence goes on from NW_011494830.1 coordinate 2,814,654, forward strand.
CAACTACTTCCACTTCATTCAATTCAGTTCAGTTGCTCAGTCATGTCCGACTGTTTGTGATCCCATGAACCACAGCACGACAGGCCTCCCTGTGCATCACCAATTCCCAGAGTCCACCCAAACTCATGTCCATTGAGTAGGTGATACCATCCAACCATCTCATCCGTCATCGTCCCCTTCTCCTTCTGCCCTCAATCTCTCCCAGCATCAGCGTCTTTTCAAATGAGTCAGCTCTCTGCATCAGGTGGCCAAAGTACTGGGGTTTCAGCTTCAACATCAGTCCTTCCAAGGAACACCCAGGACTGATCTCCTTTAGGATGGACTGGTTGGATCTCCTTACAGTCTAAGGGACTCTTAAGAGTCTTCTCCAAAATCACAGTTCAAAAGCATCAATTCGTTAGCACTCAGCTTTCTTTATAGTCCAACTCTCACATCCATACAAGACCACTGGAAACACCATAACCTTTACTAAACAGACCTTTGTTGACAAAGTAATGTCTCTGCTTTTGAATATGCTGTCTAGGTTGGACATAGCTTTTCTTCCAAGGAGTAAGCGTCTTTTTATTTCATGGCTGCAGTCATCATCTGCACTGATTTGGGAGCCCAAAAAAATAAAGTCTGACACTGTTTTTCCATCTATTTGCCATGAAGTGATGGGACTCGATGCAATTATCTTTGTTTACTGAATGTTGAGCTTTAAGCAAACTTTTTCACTCTCCTCTTTCACTTTCATCAACAGGCTATTCAGTTCTTCTTCACTTTCTGCCATAAGGGTGGTGGCATCTGCATATCTGAAGTTATTGATATTTCTCCCGGCAATCTTGATTCCAGCTTGTGCTTCATCCAGCCCAGCATTTCTCATGATGTACTCTGCATAGAAGTTAAATAAGCAGGGTGACAATATACAGCCTTTACATACTCCTTTTCCTATTTGGAACCAGTCTGTTGTTCCATGTCCAGTTCTAACTGTTACTTCCTGACCTGCATACAGGTTTCTCAAGAGGCAGGTCAGGTGGTCTGGTATTCCCATCTCTTTCAGAAATTTCCATAGTTTATTGTGATCCACACAGTCAAAGGCTTTAGCATAGTCAATAAAGCAGAAATAGATATTTTTCTGGAACTCTCTTGTTTTTTCGATGATCCAGGGGTAGTTGGCAATTTGATCTCTGGTTCCTCTGCCTTTCCTAAAACCAGCTTGAACATCTGGAAGTTCACAATTCACATGTTGTTGAAGCCTGGCTTAGAGAATTTTGAGCATTACTTTACTAGCGTGTGAGATGAGTGCAATTGTGCAGTAGTTCAAGCATTCTTTGGCATTGCCGTTTTTGGGGATTGGAATGAAAACTGACCTTTTTCAGTTCTCTGGCCACTGCTCAGTTTTCCAAATTTGCTGACATATTGAGTGCAGCACTTTCACAACATCATCTTTTAGGATTTGAAATAAGTCAAATGGAATTCCATCACCTCCACTAGCTTTGTTCATAGTGATGCTTCCTAAGGCCCACTTGACTTCACATTCCAGGATATCTGGCTCTAGGTGAGTGAGTGATCACAGCATCATGATTATCTGGTCATGAAGATCTTTTTTGTATAGTTCTCTTGTGAATTCTTGCCACCTCTTCTTAATATCTTCTGCTTCTGTTAGGTCCATACAACTGCTGTCCTTTATTGAGCCCATCTTTGCATGAAATGTTCCCTTGGTGTCTCTAATTTTCTTGAAGAGATCTCTAGTCTTTCCCATTCTGTTGTTTTCCTCTATTTCTTTGCATTGATTGCTGAAGAAGGCTTTCTTATCTCTCCTTGCTATTCTTTGGAACTCTGCATACAAATGGGTATATCTTTCCTTTTCTCCTTTGCTTTTCACTTCCCTTCTTTTCACAGCTACTTGTAAGGTCTCCTCAGAGAGCCATTTTGCTTTTTTGCATTTCTTTTTCTTGGATTTGGTCTTTATTCCTGTCTCCTGTACAATGTCACAAACCTCCGTCCATAGTTTATCTTGCACTCTCTATCAGATCTAGTCCCTTAAATCTATTTCTCACTTCTACTGTATAGTCATAAGGGATTTGATATAGGTCATGCCTGAATGATGGTTTTCCCTACTTTCTTCAATTTAAGTCTGAATTTTGCAATAAGGAGCTCATGATCTGAGCCACAGTCAGCTCCCGGTCTTGTTTTTGCTGACTGTATAGAGCTTCTCCATCTTTGGCGGCAAAGAATATAATCAATTTGATTTCAGTGTTGACCATCTGGTGATGTCCATGTGTAGAGTCTTCTCTTGTGTTGTTGGAAGAAGGTGTTTGCTATGACCAGTGGGTTCTCTTGGCAGAACTCTATTAACCTTTGCCCTGCTTCATTCTGTACTCCAAGGCCAAATTTGCCTGTTACTCCAGTTGTTTCTTTACTTCCTACTTTTGCTTTCCAGTCCCCTATAATGAAAAGGACATCTTTTGGGGGTGTTAATTCTAGAAGGTCTTGTAAGTCTTCATGCCATGCTATGCTAAGTCACTTTAGTCCTGTCCGACTCCGTGCAACCCCATAGACGGCAGCCTACCAGGCTCCCCCGTCCCTGGGATTCTCCAGGCAAGAACACTGAATTGGGCTGCCATTTCCTTCTCCACTGCGTGAAAAGTGAAAGTGAAGTCTCCCAGTCATGTCCGACTCTTAGCGACCCCATGGATTGCAGCCTACCAGGCTCCTCCATCCTTGGGATTTTCCAAGCAAGAGTACTGGAGTGGGGTGCCCTTGCCTTCTCCGTAAGTCTTCATAGAACTACTTATTTGATTATCTAATGTGTTTGACTGTATGGATCAGAACAAACTGTGGAAAATTCTCCAAGAGATGGGAATACCAGACCACCTTATCTGTCTCCTGAGAAATCTGTATGCAGGTCATGAAGCACCAGTTAGAACCAGACATGGAAAAATGGACTTGTTCAAAATTGGGAAATGATTACATCAAGCCTGTATATTGCCACCCTGCTTATTTAACTTATATTAAGAGTACATCATGTGAAAAGCCAGAGTGGATGAAACACAAGCTGGAATCAAGATTGCATGGAGAAATATCAATAACCGCAGATATGCAATTGACACCACCCTTATGGCAGAAAGCAAAGAGCAACTGTAGAGCCTTTTGATGAAATTGAAAGAGGAGAGTCAAAAAGCTGGCTTAAAACCCAAAATTTAAAAAGAAACAAAGATCTGGTCTTTGTTTTGGCATCTGGTCCCAGCATTTCATGGCAAAAACAAGGGAATCAATGGAAACAGTGACAGACTTTATTTTCTTGGGCTCCAAAATCATTATGGATAGTGAGTGCAAACATGAAATTAAAAGATGCTTGCCCCTTGAAAGAAAATCTATGACCAACCTAGACAGCATATTAAAAAGCAGGGACAACTTTGTCAACAAAGGTTTGTATAATCAAAGCTACAGTTTTTCTAGTAGTCATGCACAGATGTGAGAGTTGGAACCCGGAGAAGGCTGAGCACCGAATAACTGATGATTTTGAATTGTGATGTTTGAGAAGACTCTTAAGAGTCCCTCGAATTGCAGGGAGATTGAACCTCAATCCTAAAGGGAATCAACCCTGAATATTCACTGGAAAGACTGATGCTGAAGCTGAAGCTCCAGTACTTCGATCACCCAATGTGAAGAGCCAAGTAATTGGAAAAGACCCGATGCTGGGAAGATTGATGGCAGGTGGAGAAGGGGATGACAGAGGATGAGATGGTTGGATGATATCACTGACTCAATGGACATGAGTCTGAGCAAACTCTGGGAGATTGTGAGGGACTGGAAGCCTGGAGTGCTGTGGTCCATGGGGTCACAAAGAATCAGACAAGACTGAGAGACTAAGCACTGCACAGCACATGATAGTAATGACAATAAGGATAGAGTAATAACCTTACTAGGCAATTGCTTATAGAGTGCACTGTGTAATATTCATGTCACAGGGCCCCACTCATGAGTTTTAGGATTTTGAACAAGATACATAATTAGCTGTATCTCATATTATTCCTGTTTAACAGGAGGATCATTATATACTACCTACCTGCAGAGTTGCCATGAGGATTAAAGAAACAGATACAAAGGACTGAAAATAACACCTGGCTCATAACACACACACATTCATCAGATCAAACAATTGCTTTAAATGCAATCTAGTTTACTTTCAAAATGGTCTCAGTTTTTTAAAGCAGCTCAGACACACATTTTATGTTCTTAATTATAACCATATCTACTTTAAAACATCTCAATATACATTTTTTGTTGTTTAGTAGTTGCTAGACTCATCTGTAGCTATACTTCCCTGAAAGGATGAATACAATTTGGAATCCATTCAGTTGTTCTGAAGAATGTAGATTCTGTGGTCAGTCTCTTTATCATTAGTTCCATGTAAATATATTTATATCTATATTCCATTTCTTCTGATTTCTGAACCACTGATTTCCTAAAACAATGCTTTTCCTATCAGACCTCACCAAGTGTTTTTAGACAGTATTATAATTTTCATAATTTTTCTGGAGTGATGTTGATAATAACCAAGGCAATTGTCATATCTTTGTTCAGATTCTCTTACTAGAAAATGATTTCCTCTTTGTTGATTTATGCCTGCCCTTCACAATTTCATGTTTTAGAATTTCTGATAGCCTCATTATTCTCTGAATCCTTTCAGCAGATTTCTATTACTGAGGCAGTAGAACTTGCCTATTATTATTTTGATTTATTAATTCATCATCTTCATAGTACACTTGTGGCAGAGTGGGGGAACTATACTATCATTCTGTTTCCATATTTATAACATTAACTAGTAACAGCTAATTTAAAAAAGCAGTACTTAAATTTAGGTTATGCTTCCAGGAAAAGTTCTACCCATTTTGTTTTTATTTTTATATTTATATTGACCTTTTTTATTAAATATTTAAAAATAAGTTGTAGTTCTGAAATGCATTGCAAATGTAGAGTTCAAACCACTGAGTATTTCATATTCTTGTCTTTAATATTACTTTCTAAAAGGTAAGTTACATTATTAGCCATGGGGTAGAAGAGTGGGAAATGGCAACCCACTCCAGTACTCTTGCCTGGAGAATCCCTTAGACAGAGGATCCTAGTGGGCTACGGTCCATGGGGTCGCAGAGTCAGACACGACTGAGCGACTGAGTCACACACGCAGAAGAGCGGGTAATGAGATGAACAGTGTTAAACCATTTTCCCGTATGTTTGATCTATAAAAATTCTACACCCCACAAATAGAAATAACAAAAAGGGTAACTTTATTATATGAAATCATTTATTTATAATGACCTAAATAGTTGCCCATAAGATATTCATTTGACAGAAAATCTTATTGTATAAGTACAAATATATATAGTCATGCATTTGTATGTATATAATTTAGTTTCCAATGTTTCACGTTTTATTTTTATTACAAACCATTTTCTTATTAACAAGAATATGTGTTATGACCAAATTAAGAAGGTCACATTTACACAATGTTTATTTACAATGCTAAATAGTATATTATATGCAAGTATTTCTTTAATTTTTATGTTTCCTGACTGTGTCACTTATTAGATTTGAAATTTGGGGCAAGTGCATGGGTCTATCTGGACATCTGTTTCCTTGTCTGTAAAACTCTAAAGACAGTGTCTTTTTTTCAGTGTTGTGATGCACAAACAGGCACAAACTGTGTTACTTGACATAACACAGTGTAGGGGCTGGAAAAGTCAATGTTCTGTCAATACAACTGCTATTTTTATTTCATAATTATCAATGGCATTTTCATTTTAAACCTCACATTGAGGCAAGTATTATAGGAATATTTTTCATCAAAGTCTAAGAACCAATGAAAAGGTGTAGTTGCAACAAACTTTAAATCATTGAGACTTTTTTATATGTTCTTTCTATTAATATGAGTACTAAACCTTAATATTTAGATATTTCAAGGTGGTGCAGTGGTAAAGAATCTGCCTGCCTGTGTAGGAGATGCAAGAGACATGAGTTTTATCCCTGGGTTGGAAAGATCCCCTGGAGTAGGAAATGGCTACCCAATCCAATATTCTAGCCTGGAGACTTCCATGGACAGAGGAACCTGGTGGACTACAGTCCATGGGGTTGCAGCCAGACATGACTGAAGACACAGGCACACACACAATCTTTGATAATTACCAGGAGCTTAGTTCATTTAACCCTTTGAGAGTATTATGAGGAGGTATTAGGCTCACTGTATAGATTTAAGTACTGAGCTCCAGACTAATTTGTAATAATTATCAATAATTCTTAGTAGAAATAACCAAATTATTTATGATAACTAGATAGATGCTTATCAAATGGTAAATCATAAATTTACAATCATGAGTTCCTGATTTAATGTTCATACTTCCTCCTATTTCACCATACTGTAGTTACATGTATTTCTCTTCCTTTTTTTTTTTTTTCTGTTTGTCGAACTGTGCAGCATATGAGATCTTAGTTCCCCAGCCAGGGATCTAACCCACATCCCCTGTAGAAGTGCAGAATCCTAACCACTGAACCACCAGGGAATTCCCTGTACCTATTCTTTATTTTCTCTTTATGTATAGTTTTATATTTAGAAATATCAGCTAACAAAAATTTCTTCATAAGAATTTTTTATATTTATGATATTAATAAATCATAATATCCTGGCACATTCTGTTTCATATATTTCCATGTGTTATGAAGAATTTAATAAAGTGACTCATATATTTACAGAATTAATACATAAATGAACATTGAATGAATGAAAATATTCTATAAATTAGTTATGAGGTAAGAGGTAGAAATAAAATTTTACAGTTTTGTTCCTTATACTTATTTATTGTCCAAATAATTATGACTGATAGGGAAAAGTTCTTTATAGCCTGATTTAAATAGAAACTACATACATGATTAAGCCTTCACTGAGATATAAATATTTAAAGAGTAATCTATTTACATTAACCTTCTTTAGGACCCAGAGAAATGATTGTGGATTCATGTAGCCTAAATTCCTGTGTATGACAGTATCTGAAGGACTTTACTTCAGATGCTATCAAATTTCCTGAGTAAGGAACATACATACTCCTACTTAAATGAGAAAATACACCACTGTAAATACTAGATGTCTGACATCAACTTCTGGTTCCTTCTAGAGATATTGTAACTATATTTGTTATTTTAAGGTTCACTCTGGCTTTTTCCCTCCAGTTTGGGCAGGTTTTCCCTTCCATCCTATGCTGTTCCTCTTTACATATGCTGCTGCTGCTGCTAAGTCGCTTCAGTCGTGTCCGACTCTGTGCGACCCCATAGATGGCAGCCCACCAAGCTTCCCCATCCCTGGGATTCTCCAGGCAAGAACACTGGAGTGGGTTGCCATTTCCTTCTCCAATGCATGAAAGTGAAAAGTGAAAGTGAAGTCTCTCAGTCGTGTCCAACTCTTCGTGACCCCATGGACTGTAGCCTACCAGGCTCCTCAGTCCATGAGATTTTCCAGGCAAGAGTACTGGAGTGGGTTGCCATTGCCTTCTCTGTTACATCTGCTAAAATCAATCAATTAATCAATTTTTAAAATCAGAGGTCTTCTTAGTCCTTGGAGATTTGGCTTTGTCTCAGATTTGGCTAATCTAGTTGGCCGAGTTTTGCTTCAAGCATCAAGCTTTTAGCAATGTTTTTGGAGGAGTTTGCCTCTGTTGATAAATTACAAAATGCCTGCTGCTAACAACCCCAGGATGCACCCGTCTCTCTAATCTGGATACTTCTCATAAAATCTGTGTGTTTTCCTGCCCTGCTGTGTTTGCATCCTGTCCTGTTCTGTTGTTGTTCAGTTTTTCAGTCATGTCCAACTCTTTGAGACCCCTTGGACTACAGCATACCAGGCTTCCCTTGTCCTTCACCATCTCCTGGAGCTTGCTCAAATGCATGTCCATCAAGTCGGTGATGCCATCCAACCATCTCATCCTCTGTCGTCCCCTTCTCCTCCTGCCCTCAATCTTTCCAAGCATTAGGGTTTTTTCTAATGAGTTGGCTCTTTGCATCAGGTGGCCAAAGTATTGGAGCTTCAGCTTCAGCATCAGTCCCTCCAATGTATTTCCTTGGGTGAAATGTCACTCTCTAATTTGATTAAAACAGCAAATGAACTTCCATTTATTGGTTAGTAATGTGGGTCTTCATCAACACTTCATCAACACAAGACTAAGAATTACATCATTTGTACACTTCTTCCCTTCTAATGAAGAGGTATGGAGTACAAATGATGTAATACTTAGTCTTGTGTTGGCTATCCTAGGAACACTCTATTTAACAGTGTTTAACAGACGTATTTTTTTTTTTTTACATCACATAAAATATCCTTGAATGGATCTTTTCAGACCTCATGAGGGTCAAGGATTTGCTCTGCTATTCAGCTTGGTCAGTTGTTAATAATCTACTGAGAGTATTAGCCTACTACGAAGAAGTTTACAAAGTTTTCCCCAGTGGCTCAATGGTAAATAATTTGGCTGCCAATGCAGGTCCAATCCCTGGGTCAGGAAGATCCCCTGGAAAAGGAAATGGCAACCCGCTCCCGTATTCTTGCCTGGGAAATCCCATGAACAGAGGAGCCTGGCAGGATACAGTCCATGAGGTAGCAAAGAGTCAGACATAATTTAGTGACTAAACAACAACAAAGAAGTTTACAGGAACAATTCATCAATAAATGGTAGTGACCTTCATTGAAAGGTACTGGACTTTACCCAAACTAAAAACACCTCCTTAAAAATGAAATATTTTTGATAACACATAAATATGAGCCTTTAGATTTTGGGAAAACAGAAGTTCAAAGACAAATCAAACTCTAACATTTTAAACTTTTGCTGCTGCTGCTAAGTCGCTTCAGTCGTGTCCGATTCTGTGGACCCCATATATGGCAGCCCACCAGGCTCCCCTAGTCCCTGGGATTCTCCAGGCAAGAACACTGGAGTGGGTTGCCATTGCCTTCTCCAAACTTTTGCTACTAATCTGCAAAATATTCTGGGGAATATGTAACAAATACCACCAGAAAATATCTATTAATTTGACTCAGTTTGTGGATGTTGAAATTCCTCCTTGCTAAAGCATGCATTCTCTTAAATCTAGCTGTGTTCAGAATCTTAATTGCATAGTGACCTCTTGTTTTCTCATTTTTTTGGACACAGGAAAGCTATTGAACTTTCCAGGTGCATTGTTCCACAGTACCCTTGCTTTAGAGTCAGCATGAGCTGACAAAGATTCAAAATAATGACAGGTTTATACATTTTTCTTATTCTTTAAAAGAAGTAAAAATTAAGCAAAATTATAATATTTTGCCCTTATTCAAATTTATTCATTATATTTTCCTACTTGAAAGCATTTCTACCATTATATTTCTTTCCTTATAAACTTTTACAAGACCATCATGCACAGGGTTAATTGAAATAGAA
>NW_011494830.1:2824187-2828831 GCF_000754665.1 Bison bison bison
ATAGGTTACATGACACTAAATAATTTATGTTCAAGTATTGCAAAAATTAAATTAAAAATTTTCCCCATGTAACACAACATTCTACCTCATTTTCACAACTGTTAAAAAACTATTATTTTATTGAAAAACAGAAGCTTCCTTTTTCTTAAAAGCCACATATTTCAATTGTTCTTACTGCATCATGCTGCTTCTTGCAGAAACCTATGCAAACTAACCATTACTCCACAGATCCTAGACATTATGTAACAGTATATTTTCATTTGACAAGAAAACTGATAAAAGTGGTTGGTTACTCCTGTCCCAGGGCTTTGGCACTTACTGTTCTCTCCGCCTGAAATGTGCTTCCCTTATTTCTGAATAAACTTTACCATGTTTAGATCATGATTTCGATGTCATCATTAACAAGGTCTTCCCTGACCATAGTACTTAACATTACCATTCCTTATCCATCCGCTCAGTCTCTATTTTGTTACCTTACTCTTCAATTTTCTTTACAGGTAATCTCATTTGATATGTGTATACATTTTTATTCATTTATCTTCTGTCTCCATCTAGTAACACGTTGACAAAAAACAACATATTTTTCACTGCTGCATCAACAGTGCCTAAAACACAACCTACCCAAGGGTAGGACCTCAACAGATATTTGTTAAAAAAAAAAAAAAAAACTGAAAAAATAAATAAACACGTTTGAAAGTTATAATTATATATACCATGTTTAATAAAGGCTCTCAGAGAATATATTATTGGTTTTATTTTATTTACTAACTCTACTGCATGGTCACTTCCCTCCCTACTTCACATACGCACACACACACACACACACAGCCATGAATTACCTCTAATTAGTCCAGCTGGTAAAGAATCTACTTGCAATGTAGGAGACCCCAGTTCGATTCCTGGATTGGGAAGTTCCCTTGGAGAAGACATAGGCTATCTGTTGGGCTTCTCTGGTGGCTCAGATAGTAAAGAATCTGCGGGCAACACGGGAGACCTGGGTTCAATCCCTGGGTCAGGAAGATCCCCTGGAGGAGGTCATGGCAATCCACTCCAGTCTTCTAGCCTGAAGAATCTCCATGGACAAAGGAGCTTGATGGGCTACAGTCCATGGGGTCCCAAAGAGTTACATATGACTGAGCAACTAAGCACACACACATATAGTTTTTATAGTTTTCTAACTTACCAGGTATGTTTAACTTCATACCAGTTTCTCAATATGAACTATTTTTCTTACCAACCCCCAGCCCAATTCAAGTTACAGTCCTTCTGCTGCTGCTGCTGCTGCTGCTAAGTCACTTCAGTCGTGTCCTACTCTGTGCAACCCCATAGACGGCAGCCCACCAGGCTCTCCCCGTCTCTGGGATTCTCCAGGCAAGAACACTGACCATCTTTTGAAGCTCAAATTAAAAGAAATTTCCTTCACAAAGCTCTCTATTTTTCCAAACATAATTAATCAATTGTTTGCTCACCACTGAGTTTCCCTGATGGCCCAGACAGTAAAAAATCTTCCTGCAAAGCAGGAGACCTGGGTTTGATCCCTGGGTGGGGAAGATCCCCTGGAGAAGAGAACAGCAACCCACTCCAATATTCTTGTCTGGAGAATTCCATGGACAAAGGATCCTGGAAGGTTACAGTTCATGGGTCACAAAGAGTTGGACACAACTGAGCGACTGACAGTTTCACTTTTTCATTGTTCTCCACTGCTACCGTTATATGTTGGTCAATCAGTCCTGTTTTAATTTCTACTTTAGTTTTTGTGTTCCTCTGTCCCCAGCTAGATACTAGAATTTTAACTCTTAGTTAGTTCAACTTATCTTTCGATACTGTGAGGTACCCAGTGTTTTTAAGATATTTAAAATATTTGTGATAGAAAAGAAAGAATAAATGTATATAAGTTCATGTTTTCAGTAAACATTCATAATAACATTGAGGCACAGACAGGTTGACACTAAAATCATCTCAACTTGTATTTCATTAATTTGACATACGTTTTAAAAGCATGAGACCAACTAAGTCGACCAACTTGTGTAGAATAAGAAATAAACACACAAAAAATTTCTATTTTGTCCAAAAACTTCTGTCCATGCATGAATTGGAGGGAAACACATCCACAGACTGAGTGGTGCTTCTTTTAAAAAGGAAAATCCATATAGATTGCAGAAACTGAAAGCCTGATGTTTCTGTCTCTATAATAATTCATAGGTTATAAAATGTGGAAACTCTCATATGCAGCCCTTAGACTGTCAATGCAATCACTCAATAGTATAGACACTCAAGATCTAGGCCAATGAACACATTTTGAATATACGTCTAGTCTCTCTCCCTTGTGTGTGTGTGTGTATATATATATATATAAAACCTGGTGATAATGAGAAAACTTCAGGAAAGAAGATGAAATGGTATCCTTTTCATCCCAGGCTTCTCACTTTCTAAAGACATTTCCTGTTGCGTGGGAAGCCAATAAGAATCTGTTCTGACTACATCCTGACATGGCATCAGATCCTACTCTTTGTGGCCATTTCTTAACATTAGTGGGAAGCAGCACATATTGACACTGAAATCTATTTAAAAGCAAGGTTCCTGACAACCAAACTTCAAGAGGGCAGAGCCTTTAAAAATGCACATAGGCACATTGTGTTGACAGCAGGTGCTATTGACTTTTCCCGTGGAAAAATCCCGTGCCACCGGCTCCACAAAGGCATGAGGAGCCTCGGAGAGAAAAGCAGCTGGTTTTCCTTAGAAACTACCTGCTGTCAGTCAGTTTGGCATCATTTGGGGCAGCAGGTGCTCCACAGATAAAAAGAAAGATCGTTAGAGAATCTTTTTCTTTTTCTTGCAGTTTTTTGACAGTACATTGATGGTGGAATCTAGTTGTGATGAAAGTTCAGTTTACTTTGACAAGATAGCTTTTTCTCTCCAGGCTATTAACCCGATCATTGGCCTGTGACAGATTAAGGAAAAGGAAATCAGAAAGATTTGTCTTTCCTTGTCTTGACTTTTTTTTTTCCTACACACACAAGCCATAGCTGGATAGAGAAGAACTTTGCTTGCACTTCAAATACAACTTCCCCAAATCAATTGCTGTGTAAGTTTTTTACTTTTGTGTGTCTGTTTTTCTTTAAATCTGTTCCTTTTGACATCTGTGATCTATGGGAAGATTATACTATGCCTGATGTTATTGTGTTGTATTGCCTGAGGTGGATGAACAGATTGTAAGGTCAGTAGATTAAATGTATGTAACTCTGTTATGGTATTGGTTATAATTTACCATTAGGAACAAGTGACAATGTACAATGTCAGGCTTTCACAATTTGATTTCCTATTCCGTAGTGATAGTACAAGATTGTTTTGTGTCTGAATTAGGAGCCAAAATTGTGTCTGGATTAGTAGCCAAAATCTTTACCTGTCTGCAGAAAGGTCACAGAAAGATTCATGGAAGATGCCAAAGGCTTTAAAACATCAAAAGTTACTACTAGTAGGAAACGGTGAAAAGTGAAGTGAAAGTCACTCAGTTGTGTCCAACTCTTTATGTGTGACCCCATGGACTGTAGCCTGCCAGACTTCTCTGTCCATGGAATTCTTCAGGCCAGAATACCAGAGTGGGTAGCCATTCCCTTCTCCAGGGGATCTTCCCAACCCAGAGATTGAACCCAGGACTCTCACACTGCAGGCGAATTCTTTACTATCTGAGCCGCCTGGAAAGTCCAAGAATATTGGAGTGAGTAACCTATACCTTCTCTAGGGGATCTTCCCAATCCAGGAATAAAATCGGGGTCTCCTACATTGCAAGCAGATTCTTTACCAGCTCACCTCCAGGGAAGCGCAGGAAACAGTAACAAACCATGAATGCAATTGGAAAATGCATGGGAATATTACATGTAACAGGCTTCCCTGATAGCTCAGTTGGTAAAGAACCTGCTTGCAATGCAGGAGGCCCTAATTTGATTCTTGGGTAGGACGATCCCCTGGAGAAGGGATAGGCTACCCACTCTAATATTCTTGGGCTCCCCTTGTGGCTCAGCTGGTAAAGAATCTGCCTGCAATGAATGAGACCTAGGTTTGATTCCTGGGTTGGGAAGATCCCCTGGAGAAGGGAACAGCTACCCACTCCAGTATTCTGGCGGAGAGAATTCCATAGTCCATGAGGTCACAAAAGGTTGGACACGACTGAGCTACTTTCACTATTATATGTAACACATGTGTATGGAATCTAGAAAGATGGTTACTGATGAACCTATTTGCAGGGCAGAAGTGGAGATGCAGATATATAGAACAGATTTGTGGACACAATGCAGGGGGAGAGGGTGGGACAAATTGAGAGAATAACATGGAAACATACATATTACCATACATGAAGTAGATAGCAAGTAGGAATTTGCTGCGTGACACACGGAGAACAATCCAGTGCTCTGTCACAACCTAGAGGAGTGGAATGGGTGGAAGATGGTGGGGGGTTCAGAAGGGTGAGGACATGTGTATACCTGTGGCTGATTCATGCTGATATATGATAGAGGCCAATACAATATTGTAAAGCAATTATCCTCCAATTAAAAAAAAAAGTTAAAAAAATAACAGCTGATGGAGACATTTGGTTTAAACAATGAATTCATTTTAAGTCAAAGCTGTCACTATTACAACTTAAGG
>NW_011494830.1:2828931-2829095 GCF_000754665.1 Bison bison bison
CTGCTGCTGCTGCTAAGTCGCTTCAGTCATGTCCGACTCTGTGTGACCCCATAGATGGCAGCCCACCAGGCTCCCCCACCCTTGGGATTCTCCAGGCAAGAACACTGGAGTGGGTTGCCATTTCCTTCTCCAATGCAGGAAAGTGAAAAGTGAAAGTGAAAGTC
>NW_011494830.1:2829195-2838458 GCF_000754665.1 Bison bison bison
GTTCTTTTCACTTTCATGCATTGGAGAAGGAAATGGCAACCCACTCCAGTGTTCTTGCCTGGAGAATCCCAGGGATGGGGGAGCCTGATGGGCTGCCATCTATGGGGTGGCACAGAGTCGGACACGACTGAAGCGACTTAGCAGCAGCAGCATGGAGAAAAGAAGACAAGGAGACATATATAACAAGCAAAATCAAGAAAGATTAGATTTGAAACCAAACATATTCCTCTAACTATAATACAAAGTATATAATTGTGAACGTTTAGTTACAATAAAAATTTCACTCAGCTGGTCAAACTGCTCAAGGGTTATTCCCTAAACACAGGGGCCTTGAATAATTCCTATCCAAAAGGAAAGCAAATGTCTGGTGTATTGCTAATTATTTATACTGACTTATCAAAAGGATTCCTCACAGAAAGTTAATCTCTGTCCAGTAGCCACAAGTACCAAATTCTTCCTGAAATTGTTTAATGATTGGAAGAATTTTTAACAGACCACTTTCAGCTTCTGCATCTGAGCTGGGAATGTTGATGAAGTGGTAGGCTATTTGGTTGCCCGGGACTCTGGATTAGGAAACCAAAAGATCAGGCTAAGGAGTTGGGTTTATTATGGTGGCAGAGGACTTGCCAAAAGTTGTTTTGTATTTTAGAAACAGCTTTATTGAAATACAATTCTCATACCACACAGCACGCCTGTTTAAAGTGTACATTTCATGTCTGTATATTCAGCATGCTGAGTTATATTCCATCACCCCACAAAAAAACCCCATACCATTTAGCACTCACTCCCATCCTCCTATGAGGGGCTTCCCTCATAGCTCAGTCGGTAGAGAATCTGCCTGCAATGCAGGAGACCTGGCTTCGATTCCTGGGTTGGGAAGAACCCCTGGAGAAGGAAATAGCAATCCACTCCAGTATTCTTGCCTGGAAAATCCCATGGACAGAGGAGCCTGGCAGACTACAGTCCATGGGGTCGCAAGAGTCAGACACAACTTAGTGACTAAACCACCACCCATCCTCCCTACTTCCAGTCTAAGGCAGTCACTAATCTACTTTCTGTCTCTATGGATTTACTTATGCTGAACATTACAAATATATGGAATTACTGATATTGTTCTTCTGAATCTTTTTTCAATTAGCATAATGTTGTCAAGGAGTATTCATTTTGTAGTATGTATTAATAGTTTGTTCCTTTTTATTTCTGAATAATATTTCATTATATAGATAATACCACATTTGATGAAGCCCACAAAGAAGTGGTCATGTGAGCACACAGCAAGATGATGACAATCAGCAAGCCAGGAAGAGTTCTCACCAGAACTCTAGCATGGCACCCTGGTTATGGCCTTTTATCCCCCAGAACTGTGAGAAAACAAATTTCTGTTTAAAACACCAAGTCCATGTTGTGTGGTTGTGGAAGCCCAAGCTGACTAAAACAAATGGATATGGACATCTCAGGTCTAAGTTACGTGGGTATCATCCTTAGAGATGTTCATCATTTGATCTGTGGCAGTATTATGAGATTTGTGGTCCATGCTCCATAGCTTTGATCTGAATTACATAATATGAAAGCTCTGATCATTTTCAAGCATGGTAAGCACCTAAGATGTTTAAACCAAATCTGCTGAGTTCTCCATGAACACTAAGATCTAGATGAAATTAAATCAAATTCCTATTTTATACCCCCATGTGTATATATTTATCCAAAATTTCTAGAGATGTCTTTAAGGCTATATTTTCTAGCCACCTTTATTTCCACCGTTTTCACTAGGCTTGTAGATTATCTTCATTTTCCCTGTTTTGTAACACAAGGAATCAATTGCAATTCTCAGTCCATTCATCTTACTCACATTAGCATACAAATGCATATACATACTTTTAAATGTGTGAGTGATATGTGTTAAACTTTATTAAGAATATAAGAAGTGAAATCTTTACTTTGTGGTAATCCTGGCCCTTGGGCTTCCCTTGTAGCTCAGTTGGTAAAGAACCTGCCTGCAAAGCGGGAGACCCAGGTTTGATTCCTGGGTTGGGAAGATTCCCCTGGAGCAGGAAATGGCAACCAATTCCAGTATTCTTGCCTGGAGAATCCCCTGGACAGTGGAGTCTGGCAGTCCATGGGGTCACAAGAGTCGGACACAACTTAGAGTCTAAACTACCACCACCAATTCTGGCCCTTACTAGTTAAATATTAGATATTCAGAAGTGAGAGTTTAACACTAACATTTACCATTGTAATTAAGAACCACTAGTTCTGGCAATAAAAATCCATTTTAGCTATCTGGTAAGATGATTAATGAAACATCAGCCCTGGTTGTGAATTTCCCAATGGATGCTAACTGACTCAGAGCTTTCTTGTTTATAACCTGGATGTTGTATGTATAATCTTCTTACTGTATATAAGTGTGGTGGAAGAACAATGCCTCCCCAAAGATGTTCAAGTCTTAACTTAGAACCTATGGGTGACTATATTACCATTCACGGCCAAAGCGATTTTGTTGCGATGAGGCAGATTAGGAAATTTGAAGTGCGAAAGAGTAGCCTGGATTATCCAGATGGACCCAATCTAATACCATGGTTCCTTAAAATTGGAAAACCTATCTTTCATGTGGTCAGAGAGAGGGAAATATGACTATAGAAGAATGATCAGAGAGAGGTAGAGAGATGCAATGTTCTTGGCTTTAAAGAGTAAGGAAGGATGCCACAAGCCAGGGCATGTTGGTGGCCTCTAGAAGCCATAAAAATCAAGGAAATATTTTCCCCTAGAGACCCCAAAAGGGAGGCACATCCCTGACCATTGAGTCTCTTGTTGAACTTATAACCTACAGAACTGTAAGTTAATAAATTTGTTTTAAGTCATTGAAGTGATAATTTATTACATCAACAAGAGAAAATGAACACAATAAGAAAGTGTTTTAAAGTATATTATAGATATTGTAAAAACAAGGTTTATTTATAGCAGAATTGCTTCTCTAGCTGAAGAATCAGACATCAAAATGGTCAATAATAGGTCATTGTTTAATATACCATCCAACTAATTGAATAATTAAACATTATGTTGGTCTTTTTTTTCTTCCCAATACCCTTTGTTTTTTGTTGTTGGTGGTGGTTTTTTTGATAGTTTTTTTTTTAATTTAATTTTATTTTTAAACTTTACATAATTGTATTAGTTTTGCCTAATATCAAAATGAATCCGCCACAGGTATACATGTATTCCTCATCCTGAACCCTCCTCCTTCCTCCCTCCCCATACCATCCCTCTGGGTCGTCCCAGTGCACTAGCCCCAAGCATCCAGTATCGTGCATCGAACCTGGACTGGCATCTCGTTTCTTTTTTTTTTTTTTTTTCGAGGCCGACACCGCCCTCGGTGGCCTCCGGGCCTGGCCACTCTGACCCTCCAGTCCTGGGCGCAGCCCCACGCCAGAGCGGGCCCAGCGGGGCTTGGGGGGGGGGGGGGGGGAGCCCGCGGGATTGGCCCAAGCCGTCCCTCCAGCCCTCAGGTGCGGGAGGCCCGCGTGGGAGACTGTCGGGGGCCTGGCCCACCCCTCCCCCGGGCTCCCAGCGAGGATCCCCGGGCACGCGCGGGCCCGTCTGGCATCTCGTTTCATACATGATATTTTACATGTTTCAATGCCATTCTCCCAGATCTTCCCACCCTCTCCCTCTCCCACAGAGTCCATAAGACTGTTCTATACATCAGTGTCTCTTTCGCTGTCCCGTACACAGGGTTATTGTTACCATCTTTCTAAATTCCATATATATGCGTTAGTATACTGTATTGGTGTTTTTCATTCTGGCTTACTTCACTCTGTATAATAGGCTCCAGTTTCATCCACCTCATTAGAACTGATTCAAATGTATTCTTTTTAATGGCTGAGTAATACTCCATTGTGTATATGTACCACAGCTTTCTTATCCATTCGTCTGCTGATGGACATCAAAAAATGGGCCAAAGAACTAAATGGACATTTCTCCAAAGAAGACATACAGATGGCTAACAAACACATGAAAAGATGCTCAATACCCTTTGTATGATTTTACGACTATTATTTCCCTAATAATTACAGAGATAATATTGAAATTAAAGTGAAAGATGAGGAAGTGGTATAGTCAATAATTATTAAAGAAAAATTAACGGAACCCAGATGTTTCTACCACATTCTAATCTAGTTATCACATATTAATCAATTAAGTTGTTCTAATAGTTTTATGCTCATGGATAGATGGATTAGATTATTCCTTAATTCAGTTATGTTCTAACTTAATCCATGAAGTCTAGGATAGTTAATAGATACTTGCTTGAAGTCGATACTCCTTTGAAGGATGACCGGATTTAGATATATTGGATGATCACTGTCAGGATTTTCCTTCATTTTATTTCTGCTATCAAAACCTTTTGCTATATTCCTAAATGAATTTGGTATATATGTTTATTTGACAATGTATAAAAGGATCAAACTTAAACTGCATGCTTGAAAAGTCAAATATCAAAATGTCTACACCTTTCTTCACCATAATGGATTGTTTGTTAGAAGGATAAAAGTAAGCCAAATAATGAGAAAAATGACTCAGAGTTTTTCTAGCTCATAACTTAAAATGTATATTAAACAAATAAACAAACGAAAGGTTCTTGAGGGTGGGAATTATGAATTTTTATGGCACTTTCCATACTAACTCAATTTGGCTTCAAACCAGACTGAAATAGACTTGTGGCCAAGGAAAATGTTTCATGTTTCCTTTTACTACTGATATTACACAATTGCATAATAAGAAAAAGAATTAAATACATGCTTAATCAGTATTTCTTTAATGTTTGACTTAGCTCTTCCACATTATTCTCCAATAAACCAGCACAAAAGAGCTATCTTACATAGACACAGTTCTGATCATTTTATTGTTACATTGTGGATTTTAGCACATACTATATCTATTCTCAGATACTATTTGGGATCTAAGTCTTTTTAAAATGTGAAAGTGTTAGTTGCTCAGTCGTGACTGACTGTGACTCCATGGACTGTAGCCCACCAGGTTTTTGTCCATGGAATTTTCCAGGCGAGAATACTGGAGTGGGTTGCCATTCCCTTTTCCAGGGAATCTTTCCGACCCAGGGATGGAACCCGGGAGATTCTTTACCATCTGATTTTTATTGTCATTGTTATTTAAGAACTGACAATACTCTAAGTCATATGTCAGCAAACTATGATCTGCATGTCAAGCCCAGGCATAAATAAACTTTTATTGAAATTCAGCCATCCTTGTTCATTTACATGTTGTCTAAGGCTATCGGCTTAAAACTTAACAATCAGAAAACTAAGATCATGGCATCCAGTCCCATCATTTCATGGCAAATAGATGGGGAAACAATGGAAACAGTGAGAGACTATTTTGGGGGGTCCAAAATCACTGCAGATGGTGACTGCAGCTATGAAATTAAAAGATGCTTACTTCTTGGAAGAAAAGCTATGACAAATCTAGACAGCATATTAAAAAGCAGAGACATTACTTTGCAACAAAGGTCCATCTAGTCAAAGCTATATAGTCAAAGTTTTTCCAGTAGTCATGTATGGATGTGAGAGTTGGAGCATAAACAAAGCTGAGTGCTGAAAAATTGATGCTTTGGACTGTGATGTTGGAGAAAACTCTTGAGGGTCCCTTGGACTGTAAGGAGACCTAGCCAGTAAATCCAAAAAGAAACGAGTCCTGAATATTCATTGGAAGGACTGAGGTTGAAGCTGAAACTCCAGTAGTTTGGCCACCTGATGTGAAGAACTGACTCATTGGGAAAGACCCTGATGCTGGGAAAGGTTGAAGGCGGGAGGAGAAGTGGACAACAGAGGATGAGATGGTTGGAAGGCATCACCTACTAGATGGTCTTGAGTCTGAGTAAGCTCCGGGAGTTGGTGATGGACAGGGAAGCCTGGCGTGCTGCAGTCCATGAGATCGCAAAGAGTCCGACAGTACTGAGCGACTGAACTAAGGCTGTTTTTGCCCTAGGCTGATAAAGTTGAATAGCTGGGACAGAGACACTAGGACTTGGGGCGAATTCTTCAAAATATCTACCATCTGGCCTTTATAGAAAATGTTTGCTGATCCCTGGCTTAGGTGAAAAATAAACATAAATATAAAAGAAACTTTACAGTAGACTTGGATTTAACAAATGAAGAGAGCTAAGTGAATAATGAGTGGAAAGTTTTCTTTAGGAAAAGTCATTAAGTAGTTCGATAGTAAATTGTACTGTAGTTTAAGAAATCATTGGGTTATTGACTATTAATAGATTTTGCTGGAATAACATTTTTAAAATACTTAAATAATATATCTAAGAAGTAAGAATTAAACAGTGTGACATCAATCAAAATCAAGTCTCAATGAGAATTAAAATCCATCACTTGGGTTATTATTTAGTATTAATATCATGATTATCATTCTCTGTTGATACGGTTATTTTCAAAAGCAAGTGCTTCTATTTTCTGTGAAGTGAACTCTAATTAAATAAGTGTGTGGTAAGCTTAATGTATATTGACTTTAAGAAGTGAACAAATGGCTAAAGTCAGTTCACTGCATAAATGTATTGTTTTAGTTATCTCTTTTTTGAACTATATCCTTTTATCCCTCAGTATTATAACAAAATATGTTTTCAGGTTTAGTCTCGCAATAATTAAAACACAATAAATCCACCACAATTAACAGGTGTCTATTTACACACATTAAGCATGCAGATGTACTGAAATAGTCTTATTTGTAGTAAAATTGTTATACCAAATCTGTTTTGTTTCTACCATACTTTACAAACACATATTTATGTTGCTTTACATTTGAAAACTTCTACAGACTATTCCACTAAATATTTGTTTGGCCTTTATTTCATTTTATTTTTCAAATATACTAATGTATATTTGGTTATATGTAGAATTTCATTTTACTGTTTCCTTAAATTCCTATCTATCTATATTTCTTTAGGACTTGACTATATTTAGCACCATCTTTGGTTGAGAAATACTGATTATGTTAGTTTTCTTAATTATGAAGGTATTGAAGAAGGTCAGACTTAACCTTAGTCCCAATGAAAATCTGCTAGATAATTAATAATATACATCCACCTGTTATTACAATTCAGCCAATTCTTCATCCAGTTAGCAGCTTCTGTGCAATTAATTTGAAACAACAGTGAAACAGTGTAATACACTGTTAAATCATATTTTATACTTGACAGTTTTTTAGAAACAAAATTTGACCACAATAAAATAAAAATCAGATGAATTTACATTTTTTAAATTTTAGATGTAATGCTTTTTACCTTTGCTTATTTTAAAAGTACAAGGATACACATATTTTCAGCTGTGTGATTAATGTATTAAACAAACTATTTTTCTTTAACTATTTTAAAATATCTTTTTCTATTTTCTTACATATGATTCTGAGTCTCATGTATAAAATTTAGAAAGTTATACTTAACTCAATGTTGTTTAAAATATTGAACTATAATTTATATAAAAGCATTTTATCAACTACAAAGCAAAAAGAAAAAAATTATTTGACATCCTTATGATTATCACATGCATCTAGTATCTTTGCTGTTTAGTCACTCAGTGTGCGTGGCTCTTTGCAACCCCATGGACTGCAGCATGCCAGTCTCCTCTGTCTTTCACATCTCCTGGAGTTTGCTCAAATTCGTGTCCATTGAGTCAGTGATGCTATCTAACCATCTCATGATTCTTACCACTGAGCCACATGGGAAGTCCAGCAGTTATTAAATTCTAATACTCTAACTTACCATTATTAAACATTATTTAGTATAATTATTTTTAATTGAAGGTTTTTACTCAATTATATTAGAAGGATAAACAATCAACATTAAGAATAAACAAGTTTACTAAATACTTCTATACTAGGCATTATGGGTGGTACATTATACAAGAAATACAAATAACTTCATTTCTTTCTAACTTTTGACCATATAATTAATGCCATTATATTTAATACTTATTAAATGTAATCCCACAAGTTTCTGGTCACACAGAACTAAAGCCCCATGAAAAGTGGCCCTTGAAGCTTCCAACAGATATTTTGGCAATATCCAAGGGGTGCTGTGTTTATAAATTAGCCCCAATTCTAACATGGGAAAGTCATCACCATCTCTACAGAGCTAAAATTTTGCTGAGCAGAAGTTCTGCACACCTGGAAATTCACAACCATGACTGTAATTCAAGCTACATGTTTGCCAGTGCCAATGGGCTGGAAATCCCTGTCCTTAGCCCTCCCTGACAATTAATACCCTTGATCCTTGTTGCAAGAAATCTTGGGCCTGGGAAATTTCTGGTTTACACAGTCCCTGTCACATCAGATGACATATAGTGACACCAGGATGGGTCAGACCAGATCCAAATGTGAGCCTTTTAAAGTGCAACTGGAACCTTTACATTCTTCTGATCTTCTGGCCTTCTGGCTGAGTCTAGCTCATTATGAGAGAATTATTTCTTGTGATTGTGAAGGTTTGGAGTGTTTTGTGTCATATGAAAACTTACTTCTTTGCCAACTTCTTAGCCCTGCAACAGTTCACCAAACGTGTATGTATATCTTAATCAATGCTAGATGAGAACACCATTTTTGTTCCCTGACAAGCGTGAAGGTATTCTGAGCCACCATATAAATCATGAGGAAAAAAGGATGTCTTGGTCTGTGCAAAAAAGGTTTGGGCTTTAGAAAAAAAGAGGATCACTGAAGCAAATGCATTTGTGTCTCATATCTCATTTAAGTGTGCATTATCCAATTTTATCATGACTTAGACTCGAAGTATTAATAGATCTAGTAGAATTACTATTTTAGAGATAATAAAATTGAAGCTTAGAAAACTAAATCGTGTGTTTATAGTTACATCCTATAAGGGCTAAAATTCAAACTCAGGCTGATGTGAGTTCAATGCCTTTTCTTATTTTTATTACATTCAGTTCAGTTCAGTTCAGTCATTCAGTCATGTCCAACTCTTTGCGACCCCATGAATCACAGCATACCAGTCCTCCCTGTCCAGCACCAACTCCCGGAGTTCACTCACTCAAGTCCATCGAGTCGGTGATGCCATCCAGCCATCTCATCCTCTGTGGTCCCCTTCCCCTCTTGCCCCCAATCCCTCCCAGCATCAGAGTCTTTTCCAATGAGTCAACTCTTGGCATGAGGTGGCCAAAGTACTGGAGTTTCATCTTTAGCATCATTCCTTCCAAAGAACACCCAGGGCTGATCTCCTTCAGAATGGACTGGTTGGATCTCCT
>NW_011494830.1:2838558-2853759 GCF_000754665.1 Bison bison bison
TTCTCCAACACCACAGTTCAAAAGACATCAATTCTTCGGTGCTCAGCTGTCTTCACAGTCCAACTCTCACATCCATACATGACCACTGGAAAAACCATAGCCTTGACTAGACAGACCTTTGTTGGCAAAGTAATGTCTTTGCTTTTCAATATGCTGCCTAGGTGGTCATAACTTTTCTTCCAAGGAGTAAGCGTTTTTTAATTTCATGGCTGCAGTCACCATCTGCAGTCATTTTGGAGCCCAAAAAGATAAAGTCTGACACTGTTTCCACTGTTTCCCCATCTATTTGCCATGAAGTGATGGGACCAGATGCCATGATTGTTTTCTGAATGTTGAGCTTTAAGCCAACTTTTTTACTCTCCTCTTTCACTTTCATCAAGAGGCTTTTTAGTTCCTCTCCACTTTCTGCCATAAGGGTGATGGCATCTGCATATCTGAGGTTATTGCTATTTCTCCCAGCAATCTTGATTCCAGCTTGTGCTTCCTCCAGCCCAGCATTTCTCATGATGTACTCTGCATATAAGTTAAATAAGCAGGGTGACAATATACAGCCTTGACAAACTCCTTTTCCTATTTGGAACCAGTCTGTTGTTCCATGTCCAGTTCTAACTGTTGCTTCCTGACCACAGTACACATACATGTAACATACACACATACATATAACATTAGACATATCTCATTATTATTATTACTAGATAATTTAGGAGCACAGAGACTCTCTGCTTCCTCTCCCCTGATTTTCCTGAGCATGTTGTGTGTGTGTATGAGTCAGTATATCTTCTCGGCTGCTTGTGCTCATTTGCAGCAAGAAGAGATGGGAAAGGCTGACTAGGAATAGGTATAAACTCTTTAGGGAAGTGGAGCAAGTACATAGAGTGACACAGAGTAGCTCCTGGCTAGTCTTTTCCTCAGTACCTCTGAGCCTTCCCCCACAACCTATCTATATTACGCAAGTGTTTACATTACGCAACTGTTCAAGTTGATACCTGAAAGCTTCTTTTCTGAAAGCTTTAACCCGAAAGCACATTACCATGCTGCAACCATCTAGCAGTAACAATTGATTATTTTGAAGGTGCCTGGCCCACTTTTAAATGTACAAAGTGTACTAGAACAAAATTTGTCCTGAAGTATGAATTTCCCCTAAAATCAAATTCTTAAAAGAACAAGTGAAAACACAAAGTATCAGAGATCTCTTTAAATTGCTGGCAGGTTATCAGCAAGACTTGTGACAAATGTCTTCATGAAACCCTCCGCAGCAGCACAACACAGAATCGCAAAGGACCTGCATTACAACGCCTGCTGGGCAGTATAGGTTACATGTGTGCACGCGGGTGGTATTTGTCATAATATTAGGCCACAGGGTTTTGAATCTCAAGTGCTAGACTGACTCCTCAAATCTAGGCTTTGACAGGCTCAGAATCCAAGAATTTCGGTGGATGATGTGATTCCCATGGACTAATAACATAAACTCTTCTTCGTTTCAAATCTCAAACAAGAGACTCCATCATTCTGAGGACTAGTGACCTCTGGGTTAATATTGTCAAGGGTGCTGTCAACCCTATTAACATATCGCCATCATTTTTTCCTTTCCAGAAGCTCTGTTGTAAAGAATACTCACTCAGCTTTGGACAGCTCTTTTTCCCAGTGGTCTTCAGTCTTACAGTTCCTACAATTATACATAACCTCATAAACATGAAAGTAAGTTTATGCATTGCAAAGATGTTTTCCCTAAGCGTCTTCATTAAAGGAAAATAGAACACAAAACAATCCCAAGAAAAAAGACTTTAAAATGTTTACTAGTCATAATAAATATACTGATTTTTGTTACACTAACAAGAGGAAAAAACAAAAAAAGAAAAAAAAACTTTAAAAAATCATGTTTTTGTCAAAAGAAATTACTTATAAGATTTTAATTCACATATGCTTTACCTGTTTAAACAGAAATGTTCTTCCAAGTGAAAATATATGCCACTCTCCAATGAGTTCTAATCTTGTATTCTTTCTTTTTTTTTTTTTTTACAGGTGTGGACTATTGGTGATGTGGTATAATTTAAAGCAGTATATTCAAAACACCTGGCAACCTGTTGAAATGTAAAATCCTATTCAGTTTTGCTGAGGTGGGGGTCTGATCATTTGCATAATATCAGTTCTGTTGATCCAAGGATCATACTTTAAATAATGAGGTTCTAATGTAGAAATTGCACCTTCTCCAGATAAACAGTATCCATCAGATCATAAATGTATGCATTGAGACATGTGTTTAATGGAGTAGTTCTTAATGGAGAAACACAAAACCTCTCATTGATGAACAGTTTCATTATAATTATAGATTTATTTCAATTTCATTATAGATTTATTAGAAGAGTGCCATAACCTCTACGCTACTTAATTCATTCATTTATTTAACAAATCCTTACATAACTCTATGTAACTATACAATGCTTATATATAATACCTCTATAAACCTTATATAATTATACAATGCATATGTTAGGCCCTGCTCCATATATTTTATGGTTAGAAACCTCCTTTTTTCCCTATAATCTATGAGGTAGGCACTGGTTTTTTTCCCCTCACTGTATATTATAGTGAGAAAATTAAGATATAGAGTGGTTATATGACTTATGTAATGTCATGGTCTATTAACTCTAGCATCTCAGTGGCTAAAATGTTTCTAGATTTTCTTATAGGAGTGAAGATTCCACTTAGCTAAAATTTTTTCACTTCCTTTGCTAAATAATAATTTTAAAAGTCATATTCAACTTCTTAAAAAATTTAGTACCTAATATGTGCCTAGAGCTATGCTAGAGAATTTTCACCTCTTACTTCACTTTCTTAATAACACCTTGAGACATATACCTTTATCAACAGTTTGCAGGTAAAGCTGAAAAGACCAAAATGAGTAAAGTGACTTGACTTCAGTTGGAAATCATTGGCAGCACCACGCTCATATCTACAGAATTCAAGGATTCTTTTTTAATGTGTTATGTGGACTCCCAAATAAAAATCACCCCCAAATTATGTAAAAAGTAATAGAGTTCACCTATGAAAACTAGATATTTCTTTAAATATGTGTAACATCTGAGTTAGCATTTATATCTCAACACAATTTAAATAAGTTTTATACTAAATAGTACATAGCTCAATAATTAATTTATTCCTTTTTTCAAAGTCAAAAAAGATTTGCTGTTACTTGTAAAAGTTTTAAAAAATAATTTGAAGATAAAGACATTATTTAAAGTTACTAATGGAGTGATTTGTAAATACCTAAATTAGTTACAAATTTAGTGAAAACTAGGCCATGAAGAGTTAAATGAATGTTTTCTCTTTTAGGTCACTATCTGAATGCTTTTGATATTTAATTAATCAAATCTAGTAATTACACAGCTGTATTCCTTACCATGAATTTAATTAGCAAGCTTTCTGTGAATTTTCAGGAGGAAGAGACACTAGGAAAAAGCAACTAAAGGAACATGACCAGTTGGTTTTAAAAATGTAGTAGAGGAAATAAAATTGTATCCATAAATATACAAGGTAAGAGGTTATAAAACCCTGGGGAGGCCAATGACACTAATGGAACAGCCAGAGTGAGGGAGGGACAGCTGCTAGCTGCCTTTTACTCAGAGATGGTATTACTGTAGACAAACCAATCTGCAGCTGTCACTCAAAGGCATAACCTTCGCACTCACCTTTTGCAAATTATCAGGACTATATCCTTCCAATAACAGGCATGCGTGCCCATGGATATGTATTGAGAGTGACACCTGACTTAAAAGGTTAATCCACATTTTAAAATAAATGTCTCCTGCTGACATAAACAATGAATTACTTTGGCTCTTACTTTTCCTTTTTTTTATACATTTTCTCAACATGTATGTTGGACTTTTGATTTCATTCATACACTTTCTTTCTTTCTTTCTTCTCCCTGTCCTTGCTTCTTTCTCTTTTTCTTTTCTTCTCTTACCTTCCCCCAGGGCCCCAGGATCAGTAGCAAGAGTAGAAGTAGCAAGAGTAGACCAAGCCAAAGGAAGACCCAAGCAAACTTAAAATTTTAGAACATCTGCAAGCAGAGGAACTGTACATATTTACCCAACATTTCAAGGTGGGACTTGGGAGCAATTGGTTTTCTGTTTATTAAAATTAAAAGTCTCTTATTTGGTGTAACCTATACATAGGCTGTGGAGAAGGCAATGGCACCCCACTCCAGTACTCTTGCCTGGAAAATCCCATGGATGGAGGAGCGTAGTAGGCTGCAGTCCATGGGGTCGCTAAGAGTCGGACACGACTGAGCGACTTCAGTTTCACTTTTCACTTTCATGCATTGGAGAAGGAAATAGCAACCCACTCCAGTGTTCTTGCCTGGAGAATCCCAGGGACTGGGGAGCCTGGTGGGCTGCCGTCTATGGGGTCGCACAGAGTCGGACACGACTGAAGCGACTTAGCAGCAGCAGCATACATAGGCTGTGTCCTTAAGTTCTGGCTCCTCTCAAACAAAACTTTACTTTGTAAGAACGGCTCCTCTCAAACAAAACTTTACTTTGTAAGAACCATCACAATTGATAGTTACCTCACACTCTATAAGGGAGCTGGAAGAGGGAATTTACTAACAAAACACACAACTTTCCTTTTTTTAAAAAACCATTCATCTCTGTTTTCAGCCTCCAAACAACAGGCCCCTGCTTCTCTTTGTCCTTCAGCACACAGCCTTCTGGGCTCCCCATTCCCACCTTTTAGATTTCACCAGCTCTGGGGCTTCTCAATCCTTTTGTTTTTTTACATCACCTTAATATCTGAACCCACTATTTAATATTATTTTTAAGAATGTGAAAGACAGTAGAGGAGAGCGAAGCTATTTGACAATAAACGCTGA
The DNA here is from genome assembly GCF_000754665.1 of Bison bison bison. Lineage (NCBI taxonomy): Eukaryota > Metazoa > Chordata > Mammalia > Artiodactyla > Bovidae > Bison > Bison bison. The sequence goes on from NW_011494830.1 coordinate 2,843,429, forward strand.
CATATAAATTCTATCAAATTCTTGTAAATGGCATCTACCTCAGAGGGGAGGTCTTGATAGTCATATAGAGGAACGACAAGCTTTTTGTATCATCATCAATGACTGCAAGCCTCTGTCTCCAGCCATCCCAGCATTTGCTCAATTAACACATGAAGAAAAGTGGCTATGGGGCTATGGCTCAAAACAGGGACTGCCCTTCCAAAAATTAAACTGGCTGGCACTAAGATCAGTGCCTAATTTCTATCAGCAGTAACCAACTACGCCTAATATGGGACCAGTTAGGCAATGAGATATTTCTTTCAGTTACCAAATTATTAAATATTTAAAGCTGTGAGTATAAGCAGATTGGCAAATCCAAGGTTTCTGATATCCTCTGAAAAAGGATATCAGAAAAGTAAAGTTTCCTTTACTACTGATCTGAGAATCTCTAACAACACACAGGCACAAGTTTCCTGAGAAGCTAAAGACTCTGAAGGCTTCCCTCTTGGCTCAGTGGAAATGAATCTGCCTGCCAAGCAGGGGACACAGGTTCAATCTCTAGGTCAAGAAGACCCACTAGAGAAGGCAATGGTAAACCACTTCAGTATTCTTGCCTGAGAAATCCCATGGACAGAGGAGCCTGGTGGGCTATAGTCCCTGGGGTTGCCCAGGGGGTTGCAAGAGTTGGACATGACTTATTGACTAAATAACAACAACAAAGATGGTGAAACTTCACAGCCTCACATGTCCTAGCAAGGTATTCACACACCTGGGTCTGGAAATCTGCAAAAGATATATTTCATATTACTACCCAGTAATAATGCCCATCCCACAAAACTGTGTCAGTTAGGCCTCACAAAACTGAATCTGACCTGAAAGTACATTTTTATTTAAAACAAAAACAAAGAAAGAAAGGGCAAAAGAAAGAAAGAATGAGATTCAGTCAGAATTCCTCAATGCAGTTATATTTAGCAGATAATTTCAATGTACATTTGAGAAGCTTGTAGTATCCCTTTGGAGACAGTAAAATATAGTTTTGCTTACAATGCATTTCTTACAATGCACTAAGACTGTTCCTAAGTTAAAGCAAAAAAAAAAAAAATCAATATGTATAGAATAACCAGATATCCTGAATTTATACAAAGATTCTTCCTTTTCTATGAAGAAATAGAGGGTTTCCCCAAAGATCCAGAATGCTAACACTATCAGTATTCATGGAAGCACATTTGATTAGAACAAGAGGATGTTTTGACTTCTGTTGAAGAATGACATTAGCTACATCCATAAAAGCAGAATTAATTTACCACAAATGAGTTTATGGAAAATCAATCTTGCCATTTTAAATTCCTACAGAATCTGAAAGTCTTACAGAATCTCAGGCACTTGAATAATTTCGCAAAATGATTTTTAAACTTGACATATAATTTTATAGAATGTTTGGTCCCATTGTCTAATAAATATTCATAAAATTCTCTCATAGGCTTACCAAAATATCAAAGGCTATAATTTACAGCAGATAACAGGAAGGTAAGCTGGAAGTGCCAAGACAATTGGAACTACTCTTAGGGGATAGCAAGTAAAAAGAGTCACCTTTGGAGGAGGAGTCCTCCGCATTTCAGGGTTCAGCAAACAGAGGAGTCCTGATTCCTACCATCTTTCTTACTGTCCCTTCAGATGGCAACCTGGCTTGATGAAAACTTTTTCCTTGAAGACGGCTTTGTATTTTAAAAAGGTATTTATTAGTATAATAATAATAAAGATCAAGGGAAAGAGTGTAATTTATTCTGGAACCTATACCTTTCAGAAATGGCTTTAATTACAGTTAGAATATCATACAAATAGAAGGCAATCCTCCCATTCTTTTAAAAGTGTGGATTATATCCATTTCTCCCAAATACAGGCAGATAGAAAAATCTTAAAAGACTGAGAGGAAATTTCATGAAATTTAGTATTTTAAAACAAACTCTTATTTTTAATGTATTTTTCTCTGTGTATTCCAGTTATATAGAGATTCCAGAAATCCAGTGAGACTTTGATTTCTATTATTTGAAGTAGTCAGGTAGATTTTGTCAACTACTTCAAAATTCTTATTTTTATATTTTATGTCTATAAACTACTGATATGAAAAGATTGTCCATAGAACAAAAAATTAATATATTTTATTTTATATAACCTATGTGGTGGTGGTTTAGTTGCTGAGTCATGTCTGACTCTTGCAATCTCATGAACTGTAGCCCGTCAGGCTCCTCTGTCCATGGGATTTTCCAGGCAAAAATACTGGAGTGGGTTGCCATTGCCTTCTCCAGGGGATCTTCTCGACCCAGGGATTGAACTCAAGTCTCCTGCATGCAGGCAGATTCTTTACTGAGTGAAATACCAATGAATTCCCATGTAACTAATACATATAACAAATTATCATGAAAGGACATATTTTTCAAAATAAAAAGCTCTATGCTGCTACTGCTAAGTCACTTCAGTTGTGTCCGACTCTGTGTGACCCCACAGACGGCAGTCCACCAGTCTCCCCCGTCCCTGGGATTCTCCAGGCAAGAACGCTGGAGTGGGTTGCCATTTCCTTCTCCAATACAGGAAAGTGAAAAGTGAAAGTGAAGTCACTCAGTCGTGTCTGACCTTTCGTGACCCCATGGACTGCAGCCCACCAGGCTCCTCCATCCATGGGATTTTCCAAGCAAGAGTACTGGAGTGGGGTGCCATTGCCTTCTCCAAAAAGCTCTATAAATATTTCTAAAAGTGGAAGTGTTCAGCTCTTACAAATCCTGTTTTGTCAATAAAGTATCTTTTGAATAGAAAAACTGAAGAGCATAAAGAATGAATGAGTTACATATTAAGCCTGTGCCTTTGCTAGATAGGGAACCTGATTTTGGGAATCTTCCCAGACTATAGCCTAGTAACAACTTATATTAAATTACCACAAAGTAAATAATAGACAAGCATAGCATATTATAGGGTAAGGACAGTTATATTGAAAAGGATCAGATGAAAATATAATAATCTTCCCAGTGAACACACACATACTCAAAAAAAAAATGTATATCCACATCACCTGCCAGATCATTTTCCCTTTTTATAAAACAGGAAATTTAAAACACACAATTTATTCTACCTGTTGAAGTAATGTAAATGAAGGTTGGTTTAGCCCAACAACTGAATTTCTCTTTAGATTTACCAAATGAAAACTAGACAACTGTTGGGCATATATACTATCAAATAAGGCTGATATTCAATCAGTCTTGCAAAATATCATGTGTCACAGGAAGAAAAATGGCAGCAATTTAGCTTTATATAATAGCTATATAATGAATTATGAGAATTTGTCTTAGTTTTTATGAAATAAGAAGGAAATAGAGATACAGTTTTAGTGTTCACAAAAGGTAAGTAGCTTAATTACTCAGTTTCTACATCTGCAAAATGAATTTAATAATATCGCCTACCTCATATTGTTATTGTAAAAGATACAGATAAAAATGGTAAAGAGCTTAGTTATTGGAACTCAACACACATTTACAAATATTGTTACTATTTGGTAACTTAACTTGATCAGAAATAAAGCCAGGTCTTCCTGTGCCCACATCCATGATCTCTCCATTGCTGCTATTGGTCAGAATAAAATGGAATAAAGTCATCCTTGATTTTGCTTTCTTTAAATTCAGATAATAAAAAATAAGCCTGAGTTTATTCAGTGTATTTCTATTATCAGAATTGAAATAAACTGTCTTCCCCATTAATCCACATATTTTGTTGTTATCTTTACTCCCTGTGTACCCTTCACTTATTGAAATATATAGAAGAAACTTAAAGTCAATCATCCAATAGGAGATTGTCATGTCTGAAGCAAATCTTAAAAGGTTTACCTATCAATTAAGTCCAAAAAATGCTACTGAGCACCTACAATCAATGAAATGTTCTGCCTTTCCCTAAGGATTGGGACATCCAAAAAAGATTGTATATATGACTTGCTCACAGATATTATATCTAATGTATTATATATAATAATATATTCTGCACTGGAAATGATAAAATTAAGGAAAATTGGAAGAAAAGATTAGGAAACATTTATGTAGTTTCATTCTGAAAATACATTCCCCATGACAGAATACAAATCTGACTTTGAGATTTTCAGCAACCAGTGCAGGAAAGAAATACAGTATTGGAAGTGCTCAAAAAAGGAAAGGAGGAAAAGCAAAACAAATTTTTTTTCCTAAACTGAGTATTTAGATAATTCTCCATTGAGCCTTTATATTAATAAATATCACCAATATCATCCCCACCATTGATGCAATAAAATATTTGGATGAGCTTGGTTCTTAAGATATCTTTCAATGTAGGTAGACTAAAATACATTTTTAATTAAATTATGTAAAGAGGAAAAATAATATATCAAATATGTCAAAATAAGATGACATATTTATTTTTCTTAAATAAGACTATGGACTGGAAATATTTTAGACATTCAACAGAAAATATTTATTAAAATCACACTTTTATAAAGTTTTGGCATACCAAATCTTTAGAAAGTGCCTGAAATTATTTATCTGCAGATTAAGGACAGATTTGTCATATTTAAAGGGCACCAGTGCTAGGTGAAAATTAAATGCTAGAGATAGGCAAGAAATCATAAAAGTATCAAAGTCTGTGCCACCCCTGCCGGAAGATGACTGGATAAAATAATCTGGGTGTGCTTCAGTTTGCTGAAAACTTTGGTGCGTCGCTGAGGTTCCCAAGTTCCACCTGATAACAGTGTCATTACTCAAAATGTTGTGACAATACAATGCATTACTGTTACTTTCGAGGTATGATGTAAGTAATTTGTTAAAATATGAAGTGTAAAACCTTGTGGATGATTGATGAAAGAATATTTTACATAACTTACTCTTCTATAAATTTAAGCTACCACTTAAAAACAGGCTCAAGCTTTCGAATCAATGATATTTCCAGTTTCCCATACTGTACTATCCACCAGCCCTATTGTCTCACTTGGAGGTCAAGGTCAACTTTTATCCTAATGCTTACATTATTGGTTCTCCTAAAAGAGGGAAATCTTCTCTATAGCTAGGTCTCTAACAAAAGACAGAAAATACAAAATGGAAGTAGAGGGTCACATATTTATAGGAAAATGGAATAAGCATATTTTGCAGTTTAATATGCATGTACTGAGCAGCTTCACTCATTGACATTGCCTACCTGATTCCCACAGGTATTTGAATTTGTCCACAAAATTTTTCAGGCAAGTGAGAGGATAAGGTAAAAGAATATCATGTGGCTGGATATCAGCGGATGAGGGAGCAAGGTGTCAAGAAGGCAAGAAGGAAATGCATATCTCTAGCTTTTAAACCATCATCTTAGCCAAAATAAGCACAACAAATCACCTGTGACCTAAGATTACACAGAGCCTTCAAGGATGGCTCCACAAGAAGGATGCCCTGAAAGCTCCCTCTTAGAACATCTAATACATTTGGAACACCCTCAAAATGACCTCCTGGGGATGAAGACTTCAAGTGGCCAGTTTGCAGCTTGTATTTGTCACAGTTCTGCAGAGAAACAGACACTGTAGGATGCATATTTTTAGATAGAGATTTATTTTAAGGAATTTGCTCATAGGATTATGGAACCTAGCAAATCTCCAAGGTGGACCAGCAGGTAGGAGACCCTGGATGAGCTGATGTTGCAGGTCAAATCTGAAGGCTGTCTACTAGGAGAATTCCCTTTTGCTCAGAGTAAGTCAATCTTAGATATATTTAAGCCTTCAATTGTTTGGACACGATCTATTCAAATTATGGAGAAGAATCTGTTTTATTCAAAGTCCACAAACTTGAATGCTGATCTAACCTGAAAACATCCTCACAGAAACATCCAGAATGCTTGACTACATACCTGGCCACTGTGACCCAGCCAAGCAGACACAAAAATTTAATCATCATGCAGCTCATCTCAGCCAATAGTTCTCTATCAGCCAACAGTTAAACTCCAATAAAATTTCACACATTCTCCTTCATGTAGAATTTCTTTCTTTCATTTTCTCTTGTTACAGGACAATATGAAGAAAAACATTTAGCATAGAAAACTGCCAAGCATCTAGAAAGAGTTAATCTGGACCTTCTCTAGAAAGCTTGAATAAATATAGGCATTTATTCATTTATTTAGCTGATTTCAATTTACAGCTTTAAGTGAGCTGTAATTCAAAATGACATCAATTTGTGAATTTATTATTGCCATTAATATATACCTTTGTGAGAATGTCAAAGTGATTAATTCTGAATAATACCTGCTGCTGCTGCTACTGCTGCTAAGTCGCTTTAGTCGTGTCCAACTCTGTGAGACCTCACAGACGGCAGCCCACCAAGCTCCCCCGTCCCTGGGATTCTCCAGGCAAGAACACTGGAGTGGGTTGCCATTTCTTTCTTCAATGCATGAAAGTGAAAAATGAAAGTGAAGTCGCTCAGTTGTGTCCGACTCTTCGCGACCCCATGGACTGTAGCCCACCAGGCTCCTCCATCCATGGGATTTTCCAGGCAAGAGTACTGGAGTGGGGTGCCATTTCCTTCTCCGAATAATACCTACATATCTAATTATATCAATAGTTACAACGTGTTTTCCTAACACGAAAGATTTTTAAGGTGGTATAAAATGAACATTTGTAAAAACCAAATGAATTTGAACATGTGTGTTAGAGATGTTAGCACTTCTAACACTATTAAGTGTTGTGCCTTAAAGCTAATTATATCTCTTATAAAGTTATGCCATGTGATAAACATCAGTTGTGCTATTTTTAGACCATGTCACTTGAGTAAAACTGTTACTTTTCTCTTCAGAAACCTGGGAACTAGTGGACCATGTATGCTCAGTTTCTTCGGTCGTGTCCGACTCTGCGACCCTATGGACTGTAGCCTGCCAGGCTCCTCTGTCCATGGGATTCTCCAGGCAAAAATACTGGAGTGGGTTGCCATGCCCTTCTCCAGGGGATCTTCCCTGTATCTCCTGCACTGCAGACAGACTCTTCACCCACCTAGCCACCTGGGAAGCCCATCTAGTGGACCGCTTGCTTCTAATTTTCAAAGACTAGAGGTGTGCTGGTAAGAGTGAGTTTGTATCAGATATTTTTGGATAGAGTATGAAATGTGTCAAAACACCAATATTTTTCAGAACAGCAATATTTTTGAAAAGTGATGCTGTCATTCTTTTTATTTTTAAAGATGGTCAGGATTTCTTAAAGGTTATCATGTATGAGATCTTATGGCAGATATAGTTAGCTTTGTGGATAGAAAAACCATATGTGTTTTTTTTTTAAACCATTAGTAAAGAAAGGTTATTACATAAGGAAATTTTACAGCAGGCTAGTACAAAGGGGATCTCCAAAAGTACTTTTTAAATGGGTTACTTAACTTGCCCATCAGATGTAAGGTACAACTGTTAGCAGTAGACCACAAACTTTTTAATACTAGAACTGCTGGTGCCAGTTGCTACTTTTGTATGGCTGTATTCACCTAAGAGGATTTTAAGAAAGTAAATCACTCAACTACTTTCTTATATATTTTCCCATATGTTTGCCTTCTAAGGTTTCCTTGTTGTGAGCATTTTTAAGGAATATTACAGATTGATAAGTAGCACATAAAATCCTTGTGAGCATGCTGATGTAAGATTTGAGTCTCCAAAGTACAATCTTTTAAAGAAGAATTGGTCTCTTTAATCTCTTTAATTTTAATTTTTTTTTATTTTTATTGGAATATAGTTGATTTACAATGTTGTGTTAGTTTCAGGTATATAGCAAAGAGAATCCATTATATGATATCACTTATACATGGAATCTAAAAAAAAATACAGTAAAAATGAAATTCTTTACAAAACACAGTAGAGTCACAAATGTAGAAGACAAACAAGGTTTGAGGAGATAACGTGGGGAGATGGATAAATTAGAAGATTGGAATTGACATATGTATAATACTATATATAAAATAAATAACTAAGAAGAACTGCTGTACATAACAGGGAACTCTACTCAATACTCTGTAATAGCCTATTGGGAAAAGAATCTAAAGAAAAAAAATAATTCACTTTTTTAATATAATAAATTTTGCCTTGAGTTTTTTACTTTAAAAATTAAATTTCAATTACAACCAAATCTCCTGATGGGTGTTTTAGTCTCCCATGTTAGAATATTTATGGAAATGTATGAGCCAAATTATCAGTTCAGATCTTTGCCATTCTATCAGAATTTTGTGGTCTGAGGGGATAAGTTAAATACCTACTTATTCAACTTACCTGGCTCAACTATATCCAAAAGAAATAAAAATTATACTTCACTTGAAAAACCTTATTTCATCTCCTAGTATCTGACTAGTGTTTCTTTTTTTTATTTATTTACTTTTTGTCAAACAATAATCATAATTCACTTAATCAGTTTTCAAAAGCTGAATATGCAAAACTAAGAGAAGAGTCTGGATAGGTGAAAACATCTTAACTCTTTTCAAAGCCAAAGAAAACTCATTGCTTTCTGTGAAGGGAATATTAAAATTGTTTCTTGCAAAAATAATAATAATACTAACCAAAATGATCTTCCAGTGAAGGAAAAGACAATTTCATATTTATTGCTCAATCCAGTGAGTATTTTAAACTTATTTTCAAATATGGGTATTTGCATACTTGTTTCCTACTATTATATATTCCTTTTTAGGTAAGTATTCAAGTGGGCCTTAGGAAGCATCACTACAAACAAAGCTAGTGGAGGTAAAGTGATGGAATTCCAGTTGAGCTATTTCAAATCCTAAAAGATAATGCTGTGAAAGTGCTGCACTCAATATGTCAGCAAATTTTAAAAATTCAGCAGTGGCTGCAGGACTAGAAAAAGTCAGTTTTTCATTCCAATGCCAGAGAAAGGCAAGGCCAAAGAATGTTCAAACTGCTGCACAATTGCACTTATCTAGCAAAGTAATGCTCAAAATTCTCCAAGCCAGGCTCCAACGGTACATGAACAATGAAATTCCAGATGTTCAAACTAGATTTAGAAAAGGCAGAGGAACAAGAGGTTGAACTGCCAACATCCATTGGATCATAAAAAAGCAAGAGAATTCCAGAGTAACATCTACTTTTGTTTTATTGATTATGCCAAAGCCTTTGACTGAGTAGATCACAATAAACTGTGGAAAATTCTTAAAGAGATGGGAATACCAGACCACCTGACCTGCCTCCTGAGAAATCTGTATGCAGATCAAGAAGCAACAGTTAGAACTGGACATGGAAGAACAGACTGGTTCCAAATAAGGAAAGGAGTACGTCAAGGCTGTATGTTGTCACCCTTCTTATTTAACTTATATGCAGAATATATCATGTGAAATGCTGGGCTGAATGAAGCACAAGATGGAATCAAGATTGCTGGGAGAAATATCAATAACCCCAGATACAATGATAACACCACCCTTATGGCAGAAAGTGAAGAGGAACTGAAGAGCCTCTTGCTGAAAGTGAAAGAGGAGAGGGGGAAAGTTGGCTTAAAACTCAAGATTCAAAAAATTAAGATAATGGCATCCAGTCCCATCACTTCATGGCAAATAAATGGGGTAACAATGGAAACAGTGAGAGACTTTATTTTCTTGGGCTCCAAAATCACTGCAGATGGTGACTGCAGCCATAAAATTAAAAGACACTTACTCCTTGGAAGGAAAGTCATGATCAACCTAGATAGCATATTAAAAAGCAGAGACATTACTTTGCCAACAAAGGTCCATCTAGTCAAGGCTAGACTAGATGGTTTTTCCAGTAATCATGTATAGATGTGAGAGTTGGACTGTAAGGAAAGCTGAGCACTGAAGAATTGATGCTTATGAACTATAGTGTTGGAGAAGACTGTTGAGAGTACCTCAGACTGAAAGGAGATCAAACCAGTCAGTCTTAAAGGAAATCAGTCTTGAATATTCTTTGGAAGGACTGATGCTGATGCTGAAGCTCTAAATCTTTGTCCACATGATGTGAAGACTGACTCCTTGGAACAGACCCTAATACTGGGAAAGATTGAAGGCAGGAGGAAAAAGGGATGACAGAGGGTGAGATGGTTGGATGCCACCACTGACTCGGTGGAGATGAGTTTGAGTAAGCTCCGAGAGTTAGTGACAGACAGGGAAGTGTGGCGTGCTGCAGTCCATGGGGTTGCAAAGAGTCAGAGACAACTGAGAGACTGAACTGAACTGTAAGAAACATTTAAAGGTACTGAAGTGCTAAATAATATATGCCTAGATCATATTCACTCCTTGACAAACAAAATAAGAACAAGACAATTTTAGAAGAAAGCTTTACCAATAATAAACTTTTAGAAAAAAATAATCCTTTATATATATATATAT
>NW_011494830.1:2853859-2856069 GCF_000754665.1 Bison bison bison
TATATACAAAATAATTTTTTGCGTAAAACAGAGCTTAGTCATGAGAAACTAGTATAGGCTTGATAACAAAGTTTAATAAAAATATTTAAATAAATGAAAGTATTTTTTCATATAAACAAACACAAAAATTACAAAAAAAAACAGCCTCACATATACAGGGAACAAACCAGTGGTTTCAGGTGGAGAGAGGAAAACAGGAAAGGGCAAGATAGGGTTAAGATATTAAGAAATACAAACTACTATGGCGTGCTGCGATTCATGGGGTCGCAAAGAGTCGGACACGACTGAGCGACTGATCTGATCTGATGTATGAAATAAATAAGTTACAAGGGTATATTGTACATCACATAAAATATAACCAATATTTATAATAATAAAAATGGAGTATAACCTCTAAAAATTGTGATTCACTGTGTTGCACACCTGACTAATATAACTAACCAACTAAATCTTTCAATGTAATATTAAAATTAATCTCATCAAATAGAGCTTATTAAATATTTTCTCACAGTCTGCCTTTTGTCCACAAATTATTTATACTCCCCACACACTATAGAATAAAGTATACTTATTCCCTTCTAAGACTCTAAGACTCCAAGTTCTAAGCTCAAGAAATCATCATTTGAATCAGGTTCAGCCTCCTTAGGCATACGCATCTTCAAACTAAAAGTTTTAGAATTAAGGGACAAGTTTTTATCCCTACATCCCCTGGGTTCGATCTCTGGGTAGGCATGGCAACCCACTCCAGTATTCTTGCTTGGAGAATCCCAATGGACAGAGGAGCCAGGTGGGCTATAGTCCATGAGGTCACAAAGAGTTGGACATGACTGAGGGACTAATCATGTACATCCCACATACCCACTATATAATGATGAGATAAGACAACCTAAACTTCCATTAAAAAATGTGGGACAAAACAAAAGGCACATAGCAGTCACTTGTTCAGTCACTCAGTGGTGTCCAACTCTTTGTGAGCCCATAGACTGCAGCACACCAGGCTTCCCTGTCCTTCACAATCTCCCTGAGTTTGCTCAAACTCATTACCATTGAGTCAGTGATGCCATTCAACCCCATCTTCTACTCTATCACCACCTTCTCCTCCTGCCCTCAATCTTTCCCATCATCAACGTCTTGTCCAATGAATTGGCTCTCTGCATCAGGTGGTCAAAGTATTGGAGCTTCAGCAATAGTCTTTCCAAAGAATATTCAAGATTGATTTCCTTTTGGATTGACTGGTTTGATCTCCTTGCTGTCCAAGGGACTCTCAAGAGTCTTCTCCAACACCACAGTTCAAAAGCATCAATTCTTCCACAATCAGTCTTCTTTATGGTCCAACTCCCACATCCATACATGACTACCGGAAAAACCATAGCTTTGATTATATGGACCTTTGTCAGCAAAGTCATGTCTCTGATTTTTAATATACTGTCTAGATTTGTCATACCTTTACTTCCAAGAGGCAAGTGTCTTTTAATTTCATGGCTGCAGTCACTGTCCACAGTTATTTTGGAGCCCAAGAAAATAAAGTCTGTCACTGTTTCCATTGTTTCCTCATCTATTTGCCATGAAGTGATGGAACCAGATCCCATAACTTTAGTTTTGGGAATGCTGAGCTTTAAGCCAGCTTTTTCACTGTCCTCTTTCACTTCCATTGAGAGGTTTTTAGTTCCTCTTCACTTTCTGCAATTAGGGTATCATCTGCATATCTGATAGATGGGGAAACAGTGGACACAGTAGCTGACTTTATTTTGGGGGGCTCCAAAATCACTGCAGATGGTGATTGCAGCCATGAAATTAAAAGACGCTTACTCCTTGGAAGGAAAGTTATGACCAACTTAGACAGCATGTTAAAAAGCAGAGACATTACTTTGTCAAGAAAAGTTCATCTAGTCAAGGCTATGGTTTTTCCAGTGGTAATGTATGGATGTGAGAGTTGGACTATCAAGAAAGCTGAGCGCCGAAGAATTGATGCTTTTGAACTGTGGTGTTGGAGAAGACTCTTGAGAGTCCCTTGGACTGCAAGGAAATCCAACCAGTCCATCCTAAAGGAAATCAGTCCTGGGTGTTCATTGGAAGGACTGATATTGAAGTTGAAACTCCAATATTTTGGCCACCTGATGCAAAAAGCTGACTCATTTGAAAAGACCCTAATGTTGGGAAAGATTGAAGGCAGGAGGAAAAGGGGACAACAGAGGATGAGATCTGGCTGG
>NW_011494830.1:2856169-2868194 GCF_000754665.1 Bison bison bison
GAGTTTGGGTAAACTTCAGGAGTTGGCGGTGGACAGGGAGGCCTGGCATGCTGTGGTTCATGGGGTTGCAAAGAGTCAGACATGACTGAGTTACTGAACTCAACTGAACTGCATATCTGAGGTTATTGATATTTCCCCCTGCAATCTTGATTCCATCTTGAGCTTCAGCCAGTCCAGTATTTCACAAGATATACTCTGCATATAAGTTAAATAAACAGAATGACAATATATACACTTGACATACCCCTTTCCCAATTTTGAGCCAGTCCGTTGTTCCATGTCCAGTTTAACTGTCACTTCTTGAACCTGCATACAGATTTCTCAGGAGGCAGGTAAGCTGGTCTGGCATTCCCATCTCTAAAAATTTTCCACAGTTTGTTGTGATCCTCACAGTCAAAGTCTTTAGCATAGTCCGTCAAGCAGAAGTATATATTTTTTCTGGAATTCCCTTGCCTTTTATATGATCCAACAGACACTGGCAATTTGATCTCTGTTTCCTCTACCTTTTCTAAATCCAGCTGTACATCTGAGACCTTGGTCCTTGGTTCACACATGCTGAAGCCTATTTTGAAGGATTTTGAACATTACCTTGCTAGCATGTGGAGTGAGAACAATTGTATGATAGTTTGAATGTTCTTTTGCATTGCCTTTCTTTGGGATTGGAATAAAAACTTAAGCTTTTCTAGCCTTGTGGTCACTGATGAGTTTTCCAAATTTTCTGGCATATTGAGTGCTGCTCTTTAACAGCATCATCTTTTATGACTTTAAATAGCTTAGCTGGAATTCTATCACTTCCACTAGCTTTGTTCACAGTAATACTTCCTAAGGCCCACCTGACTTCAGAGTGTTTCAGAATATGTCATTATAATTCCCTTAAAAGTTTTCCCTATTAAGATCGTCCCTTCTCTGTCTTGAACTGACAATCTAAGGACTATGGAACAACATCTCTAAGAATCTTAGAACCTTACAATCTAGTGAAAGAGTCAAATATCTTATACTACTCTGATGTTTTAAGACAGTCTTGGAGCTACAGGCTACACATCAGACACTGAAGAGATTTAGGTGATAGATTTTTTTTTTCAGTGCCATGGATTTGATCTTTATCTTGAGATTATTTCTAACATTGAGAGTCTTTTGATGCCTGGGAAATTAGAGAATCTGGGGATAAGAAACAGCTGTATATTCCAAAGAGTAAACATTATATTCTGGGTATTTCCCCTGGGTTCTGTTTTTACTTTATCATACCCAGATAAACAAAATAAATTGTCATTACTGATATTATGTATGGAAATTTCCTTATCCATGTCCACAAATATTTATGTATATATGACTCAATTCTCATTACGTGTGATAGCTACATTCAATAAAATCCACATAAACATGAATTAGCAAATACTGAATCATTGCCCACAGGGGAAATCAGGGTCAGGTTCCTCTGATTCTCTGGTCACAATGTTTTCATTAGCCACTCAGTACATAACTTTGTCTTATGTATGTTTCTGTTTAAAAACACTTTAATATATATTGTTGCTGCATTAACATTGAATACACAGTGAATACAGTCCTATAACTTATGCCCAAACTATACATATTGCAGACCTGCTAACACTAGACAATATGTCAGTACTTGGGACAATTTTAAACAGTGAAATTACTAACATTGTGGTACTAAATAGAATGAAAAGGATATTTGTTTATGGTAGGACAGCTGAATCAAGAAGGTAAAATGTTGCCTTGTTTAATCTCAACGGGGACCATACTTATTGGGTGACTGAAATTTCTCACTGCTCTGGGCAGGTTTATGTGACTACAAAAATGCCATGCAGCTTATATGTTATATAAAAATATATGTCTAGTTCTCCACATTATCTTGAGTGATCCCAATGCCAAACTTTTCAGAAGTCAGCACAGAGTCCCTTTTTCCAATCACCAATGACAACGGTTTCTCTGTCTCTCCAGCCTTTAATGACCATCTTGAGACTCTTTTGACTTCTGGCCACAACCAAGTCCCAAAATCATTATGACATGTATTAGTTTTTATTACAGGAGTAACTTCTAAGCAGCAATTCTTTTCAGTCATTTTTCACTAAAATAGCACGAGTGGATTTTAACAATCTATCTTAAATCTTAGAGGCTTCAAACAAGGATCATTTTCTGTATCTTACAGGTCTGTGGATTGCCTTGGATCAAACTGAGCAGTTCATTTGCTGGTCTTACTTAGGGTCTCTCCGGCAATGATAGTCGAATGCCAAGAGTGGGCCCAGAATCATGTGGAGGCTGGATTGGACTGGGATGTTGGACGTCTGTTTCACACAGTCTCAAAAGCCTCTCCTCCAAGTTTCTCCCTTTGATTTCCTTATGTGGTTTCTCCAGCAAGGCAGTCTTATTTCTCATGTGACTGCACTCTGCATCCCAGGAAGTACAAGGCAGAAGGTGCCAGGTCTTTTTAAGACTTAAACTGGAGCTAACACAGTGTGACTCCACTGTCTTCTATTGAATAAACAGTCACAGGCCAGCCCAGGAAAAAGAAAGAATTTTTACCTCCTAACGATGGAATGAAACAATCTGTGGTTATCTTTAACCCAATAAAGAGCATATCCTTGTTTTATTTCTCAGCAATTTTCACTTCAGTAAAAATTTGCATATTTTAGCATTAAGCAGTTTGGGTTTTTTGTTTGCTCAGGGTTAAAGAAATGTTTTCCCTTAATCATGCTATGGAAAACTCTTATTATTCTCATTATGTTAAGAGTTATTAGAAAACAGTATCAATAGTATTCAAGTGATCTTCCATTTCTATTAAGATTATATGTATTCTCCTTAGATGTATTAATATGGTAAATTTATAAATGGATAGTGTTTTACTGAACCATCCTTGCATTTCTGGAGTAAAATTCTTATGATTCAGGAATGACATTTTTGGTGTATTATGTGTCTTTTTGATTGTTCATTTAAGATTTCCACATCAGTAATTAAACATGAGGTCACTTTAGTTGTGTGGTAAGTGTGTGTGATCTTTCTCAAGTTTTGGTAGCACTCTGATTCTGGCTGTGTGCAAAGTATTTTGGAAGAGCTCCCTTCTTTCCCTCTGATCTGAAAGGATTTAAATTTTATTCTGATTATTCTTTGGAATTGTGAAAGAGATCATCTGTGAACCCATCTGGGCCTGCCTAGTATTTTTCACATATTTAACTATCTGAAAAATTTATCTTGATTTTGTAATTATTTCTCTATTAATTTTTTAAAATTTGTGCTGGATTAATTTGCTTATTTTTTAAAATGTATAAATATTAAAAAGTTTATTCACAGTGTTTACCAGATTGAGTAAAATTCTTCAAATCCCACTGTCTTGATCAATTTACCCATTCCAAACTATAATTTGGTACATTTTGGCTTTCTCCCATTTTTTATTAGATTAGGAAGCAGTTTATCTATAAGAGAATCTCATGATTTGTGATCTTATGAGTTAAAAATACAGAATAGGAAAATTTATCCTGGAAAAATCCTTTGGGAATAATTCATTTGAAGCCCGATACACCATTGCTCAGTTAATCCAAGACAGCCAATTTTCCCTCAAGCACTGGAAGAGATTTCTGTGTCTTTGGGTACCAGATGAAGTACTGGCTTACATTTAGAGGCCAAGTTGTATGAAAAAGAAGTACATTTGCATACTAGAATCATAATTGCATGAAGCGGACCAAGATGCTCATACCATGGAAGGCAGAAGGGTAGTAAGATTGAGTTAACAGAGAATTCTTCTAACCCATCACAGGCTCATTTCAGGGTGTATTCATGAAGAAGAGTGGAGAAATAGAATGTGGAAATACTTCAGGACTATCACACTTGCAAAAAAAGACTCAGCCAAAGATCCAAAGTGAAATCTGTTCATTTGGGGTATGTTTTCTCTTTGGCCCCATTTTTATGTGTTTGGCACATATTCTTCATAATTTAGAATCTGCAGTTATGTGTATTTCTTTGTTTCATTGGAGACCATATTTTTCCATTACTTTTGTTTGTTTTCTGTTGGTTCTTATGAGCTTTCAAAGACAAAAATTGAATTAAAATGGTTAATCCTACACATTTAAAATCAAGCCTATTATTTAATTTTATTATTTTTACTTTAGGAGTATCTAACATCTTGCTTTATCAGAAATTATTACATATTAATAAACCCTGCATTTTGAATTATAATAGTCTTATCATCTTGATCATTAATTTCCTATTTGCTTTTAACATTTGACTTTTAAAGTTCAAGTTATATCAACTTTAGAATATCTATAATTTAATACAATGTTGGCTTTTGAAATGTTGGGATATCAAAGTAATGAACAAGGTAACTTTCAGCCTCACTATTTTATTTCAAAATGTTCACAATACTTAGAGTATTTAATTGAATATTCACTAAAACAAGCATGATGATTTAACTACAGTAATTAAATAAGAAAAATATGAGAAACCCAGAGTTCAAATACGTACATCTGTTCTCAAGATTATAATCATGCCAAAATCTATTGCTGGTTTTATTTAAATTACTACGTTACAAACTCTTCCTTCTGTCATTTGCATTCATCCTAACTTAGTTTCCCAATTAATTTCTATATTTACTCATGTTTATATTAAGGACAAGGATTTGAGTATAAAAGTAAATTTTTAAAAAATATTCCCTAAAAAGTACATTTATTTTTTATTTAATATTTTTTATTATTCTCTTAGGATACTTCTCTATTCATTTCTTTATTCATTCAGCTATTTATGTGTAAATGAAAATCTAGTATGTGCCAAAACCTGTGCTCATTTGCCATGATTTGCTGTAAATATAATTTTGAGCAAAATGAATACAGTCTGTCCCAGTATGGGAAATTAAAATATAATTTTAAAAATTAAAATAAATTAACATTGTAATACAGTTTGATAACTGCTACAGTAGAGAAAGTACAATTTCTAGGAGACCATATAGAAAGCTTCTCATTGAGAGTTAGGGGGGGTCATAGAAAATGAAGAATAAGGAATAGTTTATCAATAATGTGTCATCCTTGCAAAGGAGTTGTTAATTTTTTCTATATGTCTAACTTTAGTGAGATTTCTGGCCTGCCAGGAGAGAGTTCATGCTTTAATTCTCAAGTCTGATTAGCTATGAATTTAATATGTAAAAAATTGTTTCTATTTTTTTCCATTATTTTTGTACATTAAATGAGGTTAATGTAAAAAGACAAAGTACTGTGATTAGCCAGTGTTGACTCAAAAAAACACAAAATTATCTAAATGGTAAAATAACTGTTTCCCCAAATGGGATGCCAGTTTTAAGGTCCATGCCTTTACTCATGGAAGTCTACCAGCTTTTTTCAATCATATATTTTACAAAACCTGTTCTATTTTCCAACAATATTGCTTTATAGACTAACTTCAACATCAAATTCCTGGCTGAACAGAAATGCTGAACATTTTAAAAACCTGGTTTTCATGTTTTAATTGATATAGGAGAAAGTCAGTTAATTCAAACAATTTTTTTTTATGTAAGGAGAGGTAATTTCAAAATATAAGTTCAATGGTAAACTAATAAAATGGAGTCATATGTAATTTTTGAAAGTTCTTAATCTATATTAGAATTCAGTTTAACTATCAAATTAACATTCTTAGAATTGTTTTGATTAAAAATAATAATCTTTTTACACATTGATATTAAAAATATAATACCTTATATAAGGAGGTGACTAAGGTTAAATGAAGTCAAGAGTAGATCCCTAATCTGACAGAATTGGTGGCATTATAAAAATAAGAAGACAACTAAATCAATCTCTCTCTACACACACACACATATATATGTTCTTCATAAGCATACACTGTGGAAAGGACATGTGAGTACACAGAAAGATAGTAGCTGCCTACAAGCCAAAAGAAACCAGGCTCAGAATGAAACCTACCAGGCTGACATCTTGATCTTGGACTTCCCAGCCTCCAAAAATGTAAGGTCTATGGTATTATAGCAGCCCAAGCTTACTAACACAGGAAGTGATCATGAGTTTGGTTTAACATATTTAAGTTTTTCAGATTGCTTTCAACTATTTAAGAGAAGTCTGCTAGGAAGTTGGAGGCAAAACTCTAAAACTCAAAGACATCAATATCTAGAAATCTATTTAAAACTACATACATTTGTGAGTTTGCTTTGACAATGTGGTAATTAAAGAAATAGACTTAAAGATTACTAGGGAAAGACTATAAATTGAGAAATGTCTTAAGAAACAAGCCTCAAAAAATATTAACATTTAAAATTGGATAGAGGTGAAGACTGGAAAAGAATAAGAAACTACCATAAAGTTACATAGACTGAAAAGTGTTTGGGGGATTAAAAAAGAGAAGACACGTGTGATCTGCATGTGCATGCTCAGTCCTTCCCAACTCTTTACAATCCCATAGACTGCAGTCCACCAGGCTCCTCTGTCCATGGAATTCTCCAGGCAAGATTACTGGAGTGGGTTGCCATTTCCTTCTCCAGGAGATGTTCCTGACCCAGAGATCAAACAAGTGTCTCCTTCATTGTGGGTGAATTCTTTACAGCTGAGCCACCAGGAAGACCCACATGTGATATAATTATGAACGAATATAGTGAAGGAGAGCAGAAGCAAGGCACGAGGTTAGAATAGATCAAGGAATGGTTTGGAAGTGAAGGAATGGATCCAGAGACAAATCTTTTTAGAAGTTAAAATATTTAGGAAGTTAGTGAGAAAAGGCAGAAAAGTTCAGTGAGAGTATCTGTTAACTTGTTGGTGTGTTTGCTTGCTTATTTTTTATGGGAGAGTCCTAAACAAAAAGCAGGGAAAGATTCATTAGAATGAGAGTTTAACATATAAAGGAAAGAAAGTGTAATTTTTTGTTAGAATTTCTGGCAATGAAGTTAAGATGCTAAACAACAGTAGAAGCATCACTCTTAGGTAAAAAGAGAATATTGTCTCATCGTACACCCCACTCCAGTACTCTTGCCTGGAAAATCCCATGGACGGAGGGGCCTGGTAGGCTGCAGTCCATGAGGTCACTAAGAGTCAGACACGACTGAGTGACTTCACTTTCACTTTTCACTTTCATGCATTGGAGAAGGAAACGGCAACCCACTCCAGTATTCTTGCCTGGAGAATCCCAGGGACAGGGGAGCCTTGTGGGTTGCCGTCTATGGGGTCGCACAGAGTTGGACACGACTGAAGCGACTTAGCAGCAGCAGCAGTTGCAGGACGAAGCTTAAGTTGTGGACAGACTTAAGTCAGTTTTATAATATGAGGCTGAAGGAGGTCCCCTATGATGGATTTTCTTTTTCAGTACATCGTAAAGGGAATCATTACTGAAACTATGAAGGGAAGATGGCAAGATGGGAAATTTTGACAGAGTGGAAAAGGTTTGAAAAGGGCATTGTTAAAATAGAAGAATGGATAGTCTTTAAAGACATAAGCAAGACTTCTAAGCTAGGAGCCCATTTAAGGTCAGTGGCCAGTAATCTAAAATAAAAAATAAGAAACCCAACTGGGTAATTTCTTGCTGTATTGCCTGACTACTTGGGTTCAGGTGTAAGGAAAGTGAGTGCTTTCTTCCAGGGACTGAAATTTTGCCAAATGAATGTGACTAAAAGAGAGAAAGTCAAGGACGTTCATAGTGTTGGGAAGAGAATAGTAATTAATTAATTTAAGCTGAATAACAAGGAAATGAAAAAAAGGAGAAGATTCTGGTGTTAAGATGAAAGATCAATTGACTAGAGTTAGATAGCAATACAAGATGATCATAGGTTCAGTCGCTCAGTCATGTCTGACTCTGCAACAACATGAATTGCAGCACGCCAGGCCTCTCTGTCCATCACCAACACCCGGAGTTCACTCAAACTTGCGTCCATCGAGTCGGTGATGCCATCCAGCCACCTCATCCTCTGTCATCCCCTTCTCCTCCTGCCCCCAATCCCGCCCAGCATCAGAGTCTTTTCCAATGAGTCAACTCTTTGCATGAGGTGGCCAAAGTACTGGAGTTTCAGCTTTAGCATCATTCCTTCCAAAGAACACCCAGGGCTGATCTCCTTCAGAATGGACTGGCTGGATCTCCTTGCAGTCCAACGAACTCTCAAGAGTCTTCTCCAACACCACAGTTCAAAAGCATCAATTCTTTGGTGCTCAGCTTTCTTCACAGTCGAACTCTCACATCCATGCATGACTACTGGAAAAACCATAGTCCTGACGAGACGGACCTTTGTTGGCAAAGTAATGTCTCTGCTTTTGAATATGCTACCTAGGTTGGTCATAACTTTCCTTCCAAGGAGTAAGCGTCTTTTAATTTCATGGCTGCAGTCACCATCTGCAGTGATTTTGGAGCCCAAAAAAAGTAAAGTCTGACACTGTTTCCCCATCTATTTCCCATGAAGTGATGGGACCGGATGCCATGATCTTCGTTTTCTGAATGTTGAGCTTTAAGCCAACTTTTTCACTCTCCTCTTTCACTTTCATCAAGAGGCTTTTGAGTTCCTCTTCACTTTCTGCCATAAGGGTGGTGTCATCTGCATATCTGAGGTTATTGATATTTTTCCTGGCAATCTTGATTCCAGCTTGTGCTTCTTCCAGTCCAGCATTTCTCATGATGTACTCTGCATAGAAGTTAAATAAGCAGGGTGACAGAATACAGGCTTGACGTACTCCTTTTCCTATTTGGAACCAGTCTGTTGTTCCATGTCCAGTTCTAACTGTTGCTTCCTGACCTGCATACAGGTTTCTCAAGAGGCAGGTCAGGTGGTCTGGTATTCCCATCTCTTGAAGAATTTTCCACAGTTTATTGTGATCCACACAGTCAAAGGCTTTGGCATAGTCAATAGAGCAGAAATAGATGTTTTTTCTGGAATGCTCTTGCTTTTTTGATGATTCAGTGGATGTTGGCAATTTGATCTCTGGTTCCTCTACCTTTTCTAAAACCATCTTGAACATCTGGAAGTTCACAGTTCACATATTGCTGAAGCTTGGCTTGAAGAATTTTGAGCATTACTTTACTAGCGTGTGAGATGAGTGCAATTGTGCAGTAGTTTGAGCATTCTCTGGCATTGCCTTTCTTTGGGATTGGAATGAAAACTGACCTTTTCCAGTCCTGTGGCCACTGCTCAGTTTTCCTAATTTGCTGGTATATTGAGTACAGCACTTTCACAGAATCATCTTTCAGGATTTGGAATAGATCAACTGGAATTCCATCACCTCCACTAGCTTTGTTCATAGTGATGCTTTCTAAGGCCCACTTGACTTCACATGCCAGGATGTCTGGCTCTAGGTGAGTGATCACACCATTGTGATTATCTTGGTCATGAAGATCTTTTTTGTACAGGTCTTCTGTGTTTTTTTGCCACCTCTTCTTAATATCTTCTGTTTCTGTTAGGTCCATACCATTTCTGTCCTTTATCGAGCCCATCTTTGCATGAAATGTTCCCTTGGTATCTCTAATTTTCTTGAAGAGATCTCTAGTCTTTTCCATTCTACTGTTTTCCTCTATTTCTTTGCATTGATCACTGAGGAAGGCTTTCTTATCTCTTCTTGCTATTCTTTGGAACTCTGCATTCAGATGCTTATATCTTTCCTTTTCTCCTTTGCTTTTCATTTCTCTTCTCTTCTCAGCTATTTGTAAGGCCTCCCCAGACAGCCATTTTGCTTTTTTGCATTTCTTTTCTAAGGGGATGGTCTTGATCCCTGTCTCCTATACAATGTCATGAACCTCCGTCCATAGTTCATCAGGCACTCTATCTGTCAGATCTAGTCCTTTAAATCTATTTCTCACTTCCACTGTATAATCATAAGGGATTTGATTTAGGACATACCTGAATGGTCTAGTGGTTTTCCCTACTTTCTTCAATTTAAGTCTGAATTTTGCAATAAGAAGTTCATGATCTGAGTCATAGTCAGCTCCCGGTCTTGTTTTTGCTGACTATGTAGAGCTTCTCCATCTTTGACTGCAAAGAATAATTAATCTGATTTCGGTGTTGACCATCTGGTGATGTCCATGTGTAGAGTCTTCTCTTGTGTTGTTGGAAAAGGGTGTTTGTTATGACCAGTGCATTATCTTGGCAAAACTCTATTAGTCTTTGCCCTGCTTCATTCCATATTCCAAGGCCAAATTTACCTGTTACTCCAGGTGTTTCTTGACTTCCTACTTTTGCATTCCAGTCCCCTATAATGAAAAGGACATCTTTTGGGGATGTTACTTCTAAAAGGTCTTGTAGGTCTTCATAGAACTGTTCAACTTCAGCTTCTTCAGAATTACTGGTTGGGGCATAGACTTGGATTACTGTGATATTGAATGGTTTGCCTTGAAAATAAACAGAGATCATTCTGCCATTTTTGAGATTGCATCCAAGTACTGCATTTTGGACTCTTTTATTGACCATGATGGCTACTCCATTTCTTCTAAGGGATTCCTGCCTGCAGTAATAGATATAATGGTCATCTGAGTTAAATTCACCCATTCCAGTCCATTTGAGTTCGCTAGTTCCTAGAATGTCGACGTTCATTCTTGCCATCTCCTGTTTAACCACTTCCAATTTGCCTTGATTCATGGACCTGACATTCCAGGTTCCTATGCAATATTCCAGGTTCCTATCCTTTACAGCATCAGACCTTGCTTCTATTACCAGTCACATCCACAACTGTGTATTATTTTTGCTTTGGCTCCATCCCTTCATTTTTTCTGGAGTTATTTCTCCACTGATCTCCAGTAGCATATTGGGAACCTACTGACCTGGGGAGTTCCTCTTTCAGTATCCTATCATTTTGCCCTTTCATACTGTTCATGGGATTCTCAAGGCAAGAATACTGAAGTGGTTTGCCATTCCCTTCTCCAGTGGACCGCAGTCTGTCAGACCTCTCCACCATGACCCACCCATCTTGGGTGGCCCCACAAGGCATGGCTTAGTTTCACTGAGTTAGACAAGCCTGTGGTCCATGTGATTAGATTGACTAGTTTTCTGTGATTATGGTTCAGTGTGTCTGCCCTCTGATGCCCTCTTGCAACACCGTCTTACTTGGGTTTCTCTTATCTTGGACCTGAGGTATCTCTTCACAGCTGCTCCAGCAAAGTGCAGCTGCTGCTCCTTACCTTGGATGAGGAGTATCTCCTCACTGCCACCCTTCCTAACCCTGAACGTGGAGTGGCTCCTCTCAGCCCTCCTGCGCCTGCGCAGCCACCGCTCCTTGGACGTGCGGTTGCTCCTCTCGGCTGCCACCCCTAGTAGGAGTATTTAAATAGAATATAAGAGAAGTTAGTGGCTGATTGAGATGTTGAAGGTACTAGAAAGAATAAGAAGTTGAAAGGTGCGGGGAGCTGGTGAGGCATTCTGCTCATGACAAAGGTCATGAGGAAGGAGGCTCGGCATACGCAAAGGCGGGATCGAGCCTCAGGAGTCCCCCCGGATATTCTCGAGCATTTTCCCCAAAAAAACCAGAGTCTGCCTACTTTATTGCTTTGTGCTCTCACCTCTGACTTTACTGGGGGCTGTCCCCTACCACCATCTCTCTCTCTCTCTCTCTCTGTCAAAGAGTTAACTTACAGTTCCAATTAATAAAGTTCCTGGGCAATTAGGAGTGTTTAAATCCAAACCCCTCAGATGGCTCTCTAACTCGCCTGACAAGTTTACCCGGACTCCTGCAGCTATGCATACGATTGTTTACAGTCTCCTAGCCTCCAAAGGCACGGGAAGCTTAAGATATTCAAATAGCTTAGAGCCTCTCAGAGAGTTAAAAACTGTCAGAATAAACTAGTAAAGGATTTCATTGATGAGTCAATGCTTGTTTCCAAGTTTTAACATCCCCTGAATTGTATCCTTGAATGTGTATTAATTAATAGTTGGTATATAGAAAAAATAAGTAGTGGCCTTGGTGTTAGTAACTTTAGACCCTTAAGGTAATAAATTCTTTCTTTGTTGTAAACCCATTACACATCCGCCCTATAGGAATGCAATTTTATCTTTGGAAGATGGTGCCAAACCTTAAAATAATTACTCTTAGAGAAAATAAGTCTTTGTTGATAAGTC
>NW_011494830.1:2868601-2871191 GCF_000754665.1 Bison bison bison
TGTCACGGGTTATATTGATTTTCCGCGTAAACCAAGCTACTCAGCCTCTTTTCTCCACTGAATTTTCCTACTGAGCTATCCTCATTCTATTACTCTTTATATCTCTAATTACCATTTGAATAGGTCGCCGATGCCGTCTCCCCTTCGAATACCCTGGATCAGCCGGGGCTGGTCCTCGGCAGAAAGGGGATATATATGGATTACTCTAGATAAAAGAAGGTCAAGAACTACATGTGTTTAGTCACCCAGTCATGTCTGACTCTTTGATACCCTGTGGACTGTAGGTCTCCAGGCTCCTCTGTCCACGAGGATTCTCCAGGCAAGAATACCAGAGTGAATTGCCTTGTCCTCCACCAAAGAACAACATATGAAGATAGAAAAGCCATTTAAGTGTTGAGGTGACCCAGAGAGATGGCAGCATTTCTGTTCTTAAGAACATCTGTAAAATATATGCCAATATCTTACAAGATTAGAGAAAACTTTCTGGAAGATATCACAAGAGAGCAACAAAAAAGGATTAAGTAATATATGTGATGAAAGTCACTCAGTCATGTCTGACTCTTTGTGACCCCATGGACTATAGCCTGGTAGGTTCCTGTCCATGGAATTCTCCAGGCAGAAACACTAGAGTGGGTAGACATTTCCTTCTCCAAGGGATCTCCCACCCCAGGGATTAAACCCGGGCGTCCTGCATTGCAGGTAGATTCTTTACCATCTGAGCCACCAGGGAAGCCCTAGGTTTTTGTTCTTAGTTTTACAAAAGACTGAATGATAATGATCTGGATGGATGGAGCAATAAGAAGCAGGAATAACACCAATATCACCTCATGTCCTTGAGGCTTGATAAAAGTGACTTCTTGAAAATACTTTGTAAGATAAATTTTTTCACTGAGAGAGTTTCACTTAACAGTTAAGGACAATAGGAAAACATAGAAGGGTGTGAAAATTAAGAGGACTTTGCTAGTTATGAAGCTGTGATTTCTAATGGGAACAGTGAAAGGATTCATTAGTGGGGCAATAGGTTGGGGTGGGACCTAGGTTGGGTACAATAAAGAATTTAGGCAATGTTATTTTAGAAAATCCATGATGAGATGCTAACATATTTTTGCTGACTGGTGAAAACAAAGATGGGGAAAATACATGTTTCATTTAAAATTTTGCTTAAAGGAGATTGGACACTAAGCCTAGAAATCGGTGAGTATGTCTCTTCCAGCTGAAGTGATGTTGAACACGGGTGCCATATTTTCCTCCTGCTAATATGTTCACTATCAGACCTGGAATTCAGATTCACATTCTGAGGATTCACATTCTGACTTGCATTGTTTGGGGGGTGTCTACAGTGGCTCACGGAGAAGGCAATGGCAACCCATTCCAATACTCTTGCCTGGAAAATCCCATGGATGGAGGAGCCTGGTAGGCTGCAGTCCATGGGGTTGCTAAGAGTCAGACAAGACTGAGCGACTTTACTTTCACTTTCATGCATTGGAAAAGGAAATGGCAACCCACTCCAGTGTTCTTGCCTGGAGAATCCCAGGGACAGGGGAGCTTGGTGGGCTGATGTCTATGAGGTCGCACAGAGTCAGACATGACTGAAGCAACTTAGCAGCCCTAGCACAAATTGTAAAGAATCTGCCTGCAATGTGAGAGACCCGGGTTTGATCCCTCGGTCAGGAAGATCCCCCGGAGAAGGGAATGGTAACCCATTCTAGTATTCCTACCTGGAAAATTCTATGGACAGAGGGGCCTGTCTGGCTACAGTCCATGGGGTCGCAAAGAGTTGGACATGACTGGGAAACTAACACTTTCAATTTCAAACACTATCAGCAGCATCAGTATCGATAATAGAGCATGTACTATGCGCCATGGCAATGTTCTAAACATGCCATAAATAGTAACTTATTTAACCCTCTCAAAACCCCCAGGGGATGCCTGAAACCATGGATAGCACTGAACCCTAACTATACTATATTTTTTCCTATATGTACAGATCTATAATAAAATTTAACTTATAAATAGAGATTAACAATAGTAAGAAATCAATTGCAACTGATAATGAAAAAGAACAATTATAACAATATATTGTAATGAAAGTTATGTGAATGTGGAATTTCTTTTTCCTTCCTCACAGTTTCACAGACAGATTTATTTTTACCATGGATCTCAGCAACCTCAGCAAATTTTGTTTTTCCTTTCTAAGGGTTAACTGAAGGCAAGCACTGCTATATCACAACAGTTGATCTGATAACCTGGAGGCTACTAAGTGGTGAAGGCACTGGATATGTTGGGGAAAGGATGATTCAAGTTCCAGGTGGGATGGGGTCAGAGAAGGGAGATTTCATCATGATACTCAGAAAAGCACAAAATTTGAACAGTATGAATCATTTATTTCTGGAATTTTTCATTCAATATGTTCAGACCAAAGTTGACTGTAGCTATGTGGAAAATTCTGAAAGAGATGGGAATACCAGACCACCTGACCTGCCTCTTGAGAAATCTGTATGCAGGTCAGGAAGCAACAGTTAGAACTGGACATGGAACAACAGACTGGTTCCAAATAGGAAAAGGAGTACGTCAAGCCTGTATTCTGTCA
>NW_011494830.1:2871291-2871633 GCF_000754665.1 Bison bison bison
AAATGCTGGACTGGAAGAAGCACAAGCTGGAATCAAGATTGCCAGGAGAAATATCAATAACCTCAGATATGCAGATGACACCACCCTTATGGCAGAAAGTGAAGAGGAACTCAAAAGCCTCTTGATGAAAGTGAAAGAGGAGAGTGAAAAAATTGGCTTAAAGCTCAACATTCAGAAAACGAAGATCATGGCATCCGGTCCCATCACTTCATGGGAAATAGATGGGGAAGCAGTGTCAGACTTTATCTTTTTGGGCTCCAAAATCACTGCAGATGGTGACTGCAGCCATGAAATTAAAAGACGCTTACTCCTTGGAAGGAAAGTTGTGACCAACCTAGATAC
>NW_011494830.1:2871992-2888129 GCF_000754665.1 Bison bison bison
AGGAGATCCAGCCAGTCCATTCTGAAGGAGATCAGCCCTGGGTGTTCTTTGGAAGGAATGATGCTAAAGCTGAAACTCCAGTACTTTGGCCACCTCATGCGAAGAGTTGACTCATTGGAAAAGACTCTGATGCTGGGAGGGATTGGGGGCAGGAGGAGAAGGGGACGACAGAGGATGAGGTGGCTGGATGGCAACACTGACTCGATGGACATGAGTCTGAGTGAACTCTGGGAGTTGGTGATGGACAGGAAGGTCTGGCATGCTGTGATTCATGGGGTCGCAAAAAGTCGGACACGACTGAGCGACTGAACTGAACTGAACTGAACTGAAACTGAGGAAAGGGAACCTGTGGATGGGGATGGCAGGAGAGGGGAAGACTACCATATCATATATTAGAAGCTTCTCTCTAAAAGGAAACATAGAGATAAGGTGGCAGCTGGAGAGAGCAGAGGGTCTGAAAAGGTCAGTGTTCATTGGTTTTGCTTTGTATTATTGCAGAAGTAAGTTAGAACATGTCTGAACCTGTTCCACAGTCAAATCCTGTGTATTTTCTTTTTGGCAAGGGGAAAATGGAGAGAGTGAGAGGAGAAGAGGCATTTATTAAATGGCATGAATTTTTTTTATGTGTGATGCTGTAAGTGAAATTTCTAAATGAAACAATTTAGCATAATATAACAAAGAAAGACAAGTGCCACACCTTACAAAACAGAATATAAAATGTTTGCATCTGAATAACTTTAATTTATAAACTCTTCCTGGTAGTGGCTTAGAGGCTAAGTCGTGTCCAACTCTTGCAACTCCATGGGTAGTAGCCTGCCAGGCTCCTCTGTCCTTGGGATTCTCCAGGCAAGAATATTTGAGTGAGTTGCTATTTCCTTCTTCAGGTGATCTTCCCAACCCAGGGATCAAACCCAGGTCTCCTGCATTGCAAGCAGACTCTTTACCAACTGAGCTACAAGGGAAGTCTGATTGCTAATTATATCAGAATATTTTTTTACTTATAAAGTAAGTTTTGTCTTATTACTAGATTCATTTTATTTTTTATTTTTTTTGTTTTCAATCTTTGTTATTTATTTTACTATATTGCATGTTTACAATAGACAAGAAAAGAGTAGGGGGGAAAACCCAGTTAAATATAGATTCATTTTAAAGTTTCACTTGCACTTTCAACTTCTAAATCAGTTATCCTAAGAGAATATTTTTGTAGTGAAATATCTGAAACTGAAACTGGGAACTTCATGGTGAATTTGAGAAGGAAGATCCTAGGAAGATTTCTATGGCAAATTGTTTATGTGCCAATAAATTCTCTAGTAGACATTTTCACCAGTCTGCTAAAGTTTCATCCAAGAAAAATAATAAAAGGAATGAATTTAGCTCATTTTCTGTTCCTCTTGAAACCGTAATTATATTTTTAAAAACCTAAATTTATACCATGTGCTTTTCTTTATATCTCAGACCCTAGAAAAGTTTAAAAATTTACTTAGAAGAAATAAACAATCTACACATTAAGTAATTTGCAGAACTAAGCTTATACATTTGTATTTTTAAATTATGTGGAAAATAAAATAAGTATTATATACTGCAGGCCTAATTGGTGCATTCTAAATGTGATAAGCAACATGATTTTCTATGCTTAAAGATTATGACTGAAATGCTTTAAAGTATGACACAGTTTGGGAGGAAAGAAAATCACTGTTCTTTATCACTGGTTCTATTAACCTTCCATCAACAGCTGCTTCAACAGAGTTCCTAGAGGCTTCTGTAATGATGTAATATCACTCGTACACATAAAGGGATATATGTGAAGCATCAGGCCCACTCTCTGTTATGGCCTTGTTAGTGCTCCTTTATCTACCCTCATTAATATCATTAAATAGGACTTCCTTGGTGGCACAGTGGATAAGAATTCGCCTGCCAATGCAGGGGACACAGGTTTGATCTAGGTCTGGGAAGATTCCAGATGCCACAACTAAGCCAAAGTGCCACGACGACTGAGCCTGTGCTCTAGAGCCTGCAAGCCACAGCTACCAAACCAATGTGCTGCAACTACTGAACCACTTGTGCCTAGAGCCTGTGGTCTGCAACAAGAGAAGCCGCTGAAGTAAGAATCCCCTGCACCACAACAAGGAGTAGCCCCTGCTCTCTGCAACTAGAGAAAGCCCACAGACCTAGGACGACAATTAAACAAACGACAAAAAACAAACCTCACCGAATAAATCAAAAATGAACAAAAGAATATGTATCCAGTGATTTCCAATTTAGATATGAATTCAATTTTTCTTCTGTCCACATACATTCCGTGTCCAAATAAGACTGTTATGTGGTCAGTTGTGCCCGACTCTCCAACTCCCTGGACTGTAGCCTGCCAGGGTCCTCTATCCATGGGATTTTCCAAACAAGATTACTGGAGTGGGTTGCCATTTCCTTCTCTAGGTTATCTTCCCCAACCAGGGATCAAACCAGCTTCTCTAGCATCTCCAGTATTGGCAGATGGATTCTTTACCGCTATGTCACCTAGGAAGCTCCCCAAAATAAGATTGCTCTCAAAATAAGGTTTTAGTTAAATATTTTTTGTGAACTACTGCATCTATCGAACTTTTAGAAAGGCATTTTCACCTATACACTAAAAATATTACATGAAAGTAGAGATATTTCTTTCTTTCACCTTGTTAAAACTAACAATATCTTAAAATTATATTTGACTATCACCAAAATGTAAGAACTGAGGTCACATAGGATTTTAGATAAATATATATTTATATATTTATTTCAATAGATAATATTTCCATGTGATTTCCAAAAAAAATACAAATGGAAATATGAGGAAAAATTTGTCATATAGCATTTATTTCCCCAAAACAACCACTGTTGCCAGTTTATTATCCTTCCAGAGATAAGTTGTGAAAACATATGAATCAATATGAATACAGAATCTACTTTTTAATAAATGCAAACAGCAGCATATTTCTATGCAAATTTGTATAAATATATGTCTAATAGGCATTGTGTTGTCCTTAAAGTGATCAAAATCTTACTCTAAAGTCTTAGATAAAATATATCTCCTTGACATCCCATCCCAACCCTGCCAAAACAGCAGCTATACACACTGTTTCTGGTCACTTATCTCATTACTGTTTCATCATTTCCACAGAAATTCTCAGGTTTGAGATGATCCTCTTTTAAAAGTAATGATTTGTTTATATTCTTATTGCCTGCCTTACACTATTAGAATAAAAGCTACTTGACAGAAGAGACTATTCTTTTAATCATTTAAATCCCAGTACCTAGAGCACTGCCTGCCAGAAAATAACTCAAGTATCATTCAGTCTAATAATAAAATATTTTTACCTGACTGCATGTCATTCATTGTATGAATGTAGCATAGTTTATTTTCCTAGCTACTTAATAATGGACATCTAGGCTGTTTATATTATTTTGATGAGACAAACAATGCTGCAGAATATACTGTATATATATATATACACACACACATATATATTCTTTTTAGAATATAACTATTGGATAAATTCCTAGAGTAAAATTGATGAATCAAAGGTATATATATTGTTATATTAATATATTCTGCCAAATTATCTAAGAGATTGCTCCAATTTAAACTATCTACAGCATTGTATGAGATGAGCATTTTCAAAAAGTCTCATCAATACGGTATGGGTAAAATAGTGTTGTTTTAATGTTTAATTTTCTTATCAAGACTGTGAACATATTTTTAAACATTTAAGAGTCAGTGTATTTTCTGCTGCTGAATTGTCCTTGACACATAAGTTTTCTGGGACCTTGTTGATTTATGTACACTCATTATTAGGAAAGTGAATAAAATAGACCATGTGTTTTCTTTTGACTAGATTCTAGTCTTTTTCTGTACAATTTTAATTTTTGCACACCCAGAATGATGACTTTTTTCATTTATGACTCTTCAATTTACTTTTGTGTCTAGAGAGGCTATTCCATTTCAAGACCATAAAAAAGCATAATATGATTTATTATTTCTTTTACAGTTTCATTTTTTGTATAATAATTATGAGTCATCTGAAACTTATCTCCCTTAGGAAATGACCTTAGAATACAAGGGTTTCCCCCTCCCCCCATATGGCTAGCCAGTAATCCCTGCTATATGTACTAAATAATACTTCTAACCAATGTGCAATTATGAAATAAACAAGTAGTTTCAATATCTGGGCTCTCTATTTGATTTTACATATACCATGATTATGGGAATTGGTGATGGACAGGGAAGCCTGGCGGGCTGCGATTCATGGGGTCGCGAAGAGTGGGACACGACTGAGCGACTGAACTGAACTGAACTGATTACCATAGTTATATACAATTTTTTAAATTTTTCATGGAGTTGGTCCCCTCCCATTATACTTATTTTTACAGCTTTTCCAACTATATTTGCAATTTTGAATTTAAATAACTATGTCCAAAAATATCTCATTATTTCATTTGGATATATTAAATGTGTTAATTAAAATTGCATGCCAATCACTTCAGTCATGTCCAACTCTTTGTGATGCCATGGACTGTTGCCTGCCAGGCTCCTCTGTCCATGGTATTTTCCCAGCAAGAATACTGGAGTGGGTTGCCATTCCCTCCTGCAGGGGATCTTCCTGACCCAGGGATAAAACCTGTATCTCCTGTGTCTCCTCCATTGATGGTGGATTCTTTACCACTGAGCCACCAAGGAAGCCCTGATTAAATTTAAATTTAAGTATAAATTTAAAATTAATGATTAAAATTAAGTATAATTAATATCATTATAACTTTAAAACATATTATACAAAAATAAAAATATCCATAAAATTTCCACCTGTCTATATTATTTTAACTTTTTTTTTGTTTTCACTTTTCTTGAGTTTATTTTTATTTTTTATTACTTTTTTTGCTGTAATGAGACCATTTAGTCTATTATATGTTAAGCACTTCTCATGTGTATATAATATTATTGATTTGTATAAATTAATTTTGTATTCAAAAACATGATAATATCAGTTTTTCAGTTGATTCATTTAGTTTCCTTTTACCTTCTTTTCAAATATTTTAAAGAGAGACTTTTAAAATATATTTTAGAACATGAGTTGAACTTCATTACCAAAATCACACGGACAGTGACTGGAGGCATGAAATTAGACACTGGCCCCTTGGAAGAAAAGCTATGACAAACATAGACAGCCAATTAAGAAGCATAGACATCACTTTGCCAACAAAGATCTGTATGGTCAAAGCTATGGTTTTTCCAGTAGTTATGTACAGATGTAAGAGTTGGACCAAAAAGAAGACTGAGTGTTGAAGAAGTGATGCCTTCAAATTGTGGTGCTGGAGTAAACTCTTGAGAGCCCCTTGGACTGCAATGAGATCAAAGCACTCAATCCTAAAGGAAATCAACCTTGAATATTCATTGGAAGGACTGATACTGAAGCTGAAGCTCTGATGCTTTGGCCACCTGATGAAAAGAGCCAATTCATTGGAAAAGACTATGATTCTGGGCAAGACTGAAGACAGGAGGAGAAGGGGGTGACAAAGGATGAGATAGTTGGATGGTATTACTAACTCAACGAACATGAGTCTGAGCAAACTCCAGAAGATAGTGAAGGACAGGGAAGCCTCATAGACTGCAGTCCATGGGGTCACAAAGAGTCAGATATGACACAGCAACTGAAGAAAAATAACAACCTTTATGGTATACATACAGACATTTTAATTGTAGAATAGTCAACTATATAAATCTCTTTTTGACAGTTCTTTTCATGTCCATTTACTATTAATGACTATTATTTTACCAAAAACATTTCTCAAAATATTACACAGGATGACTCAATAGATCACAAATTAATAAATTAAGGTATTATTTAACTCCAAACATTTGAACATTGCTCACAAACTTAATTTCATTTCTTATAAGCCTAATATGGGCTTCCCTGGTGGCTCAGTGGTAAAGAATCTGGTTACCAATGCAGGAGACACAGATTCAATCCTTAGCTTGAGAAGATCCCATGGAGACTGAAAGGGCAACCCACTCCAGTATTCTTGCCTGGAAAATTCCATGGACAGAGGAACTTGGTGGCCTATAGTCCATGGGATTGCAAAGGACTGAACACAGCTTAAGAGACTAAACAACAAATAAGTCTAATATATGTATATACTTTACTTAAATGCTTTTAAAAGCAGATAAAATCATCATACATTATAACAATGATTATAAACAAATGGTTACAAAATTGCTAATACCATGAATTAAATTAATTTCATTTTCTCTGTTTTTATTCTTCTTATTTTTTCTTACCGTTCTACTTACCTAACCTAAAGAATTGATGTTGCCTTTGCATAGAAGCTGAGTTAGCACATAAAAAATCATGGATGGTACATGGTGAGGTACCAGACTTATCTGTGCCTTCCGTGGTGGTACCCTAGTCTGGTATCTAGATTGACAGTCCTTTCTGATAACCTAAATAAGAACTGTTAAACTATTTGAATTTATTAACCGAACATATACTCATTTTTGGAGAAGGCAATGGCACCCCACTCCAGTATCCCTGCTTGGAAAATCCCAAGGATGGAGGAGCCTGGTAGGCTGCAGTCCATGGGGTCACTAAGAGTCGGACATGACTGAGCGACTTCACTTTCACTTTTCACTTCCATGTATTGGAGAAGGAAATAGCAACCCACTCCAGTGTTCTTGCCTGGAGAATCCCAGGGACAGGGGAGCCTAGTGGGCTGCCGTCTCTGGGGTCGCACAGAGTCGGACACGACTGAAGCGACTTAGCAGCAGCAGCATACTCATTTTTGTGACCATAATCTTATTATTTCTGCTGGGATTTGATTTGTAGCAATTAAATGTAGACTTCTGTCAATAATTTTTACCAAAGTTAGACATTTTTTTCTTCTGATCAATCAGTAAGACCCATGATATTGACACTTTTATGGTTTTATAATTGACACATCTATAATGAAATGCTTCTGTAGGATTTAATTTTACAGATGTTTCTGTAAATGTGATGTGATGTTTCTGTAGGATTTTCTTAGATATTTGTTATGAAATTAAGAAAATTCCCTCTATTCCCACTTTGCTAAGGATTTATATTAACACAATCAAGTTTCTCCATGATATCAAGTGTTTTTTTTTTTAATCTACTGGTTTTTGTTTTAGTTATGTGCTTTTATTTCATGGATTTTTGTTCTATTATTTTATAGATGTTATTTCTTCAGTTACCACTTTTAATCCTGAACATATTATACTGAAGATATTTTCAGACGCTCAATTTCTTCACCCCTTCTAGAATGAATGCATGCTTTTATTAGTGGTTTTTTTTGTTCTTCTACAAGATTTATTCATGTTTTAGAATTATGTTGGCATGCATTTTGCTGAGTAAAAAAGAAAACAGTCACTCAAATGATGAGTTGTCTTTCTCACATAACAAGATGTACAGAATCAAGAAGCCAAGGCCACTACGAAGCCCAAGATGCCATCAAGGAAGCTGGTTCTGTCTGTCTTCATGCTCTGTCATCCATAATGTGTGCTTTCATTCCTATGGTTTCAATACAACAACTGAAACCCCAGATAGCATGTTACTTTTTCAGGCAGAAATAATAGGAACGACTCAAGGATTTTCTTCTAATAAGATTATATTTGGACCAAGAAGCCCTCACCCAAAACTAACATTTTCATTTCAATGACTAGAAGGTGTCCTAATCTAACTTTAAGGAAGTTTGATAATTCAAATATGTTTTTATACATAACTTGTAGTAAAGAAAACTAAGGAGGAAAGTTTAATAGGGCTGTTTAAGAATCCAGTTTGTAATCTCTTCTCATTATCTCTCCTTTCTGATTCCTCATTTCACTGAGTCTGGATCATCACCTTACTGCACCTGAAGCACCATTCTTTCCCACTGCTCTATTTCAGCCATTTCAGCCATCTATACCTGTTTCTAGACCCAGAACTCAGTAGGCCTGTGACTTCATCTCTCTTCACCACTGATCTTTTCTGTTTTTGATTTGTGAGGAGACTTTTATATTAGGGGGCTTTCCTGGTAGCTCAGACTGTAAAGAATCTTCCTGCAATGAAGGAGACCTGGGTTCGATACCTGGGCTTGGCAGATTCCCTGGAGAGGAGCATGATTACCTACTCTAGTATTATTGCCTGGAGAATTCCATGGACTGAGAAGCTTGGTGGACTACAGTCCACGGGGTTGCAAAGAGTCGGATATGACTGAGTGACTAACACTTTCACTTTCATTTTTTATATTGGGAGGACTTGGCACTACCATTTATCATTTACATTTTGCGTATTATTTTAATGGATTTAGAGTGATGAGAAGGATTGTTGAAACATGTCCTATAGTACTATCCTAATTAGAAGCACACATCACTTTTACTTTGAGATAATTTCACCTACATGACACTTTCAAAAACAGTATACTCTATATCCAGCTTTCTCTTATGCTATCATACATAACCATAGAACAATTATCATAAATAAGGAATTAGACTTGAAGTAGTGATTAGACTACAGTTTGCTTGGAGTTCATCTTCTTTCCATGAATGTCTTTTTCTCTGCTCCGGAACACACTTCAGGATCCCACATTGCATGGTCATGTCCTTATTCTCCTCCATACTTTAACGGTGCTTCTGTCTTTTCTTGCTTTTGACAAGGATACTTGTCACTTATTTTGTAAAATGGCTCTCAAATTGGGCTTGTCTGGTGTTCTCTCACTTCTATATTGAATTCATATGCTATTGGGAAGAAGACTGCAGAAGCAATGTTCTCCTCTTTGTGCATCATTTCAAGACACACAGTGCCCATGAGTATTACTACTGGTCATGCTAATCTGAATCCCATGGTTAAAGTGGTGTATGCCAGGATTCTACACTGTAAAGTAACTACCCTCCTGTTAGCAATTACTGATTATTTGGGGAGAAACACTTTGAAATTATGCAAATATCCTGTTTCTCTTTAACTCTTGTTCCCTTATTTAACATTTATCAGTAGATCTTGCCTGCAACAATGATTACTATGGTTGCGGTGATTTCCTATTTTCCTTATACTACCTGAAGACTCTTGAGAGTTCCTTGGACTGCAAGGAGATCCAACCAGTCCATCCTAAAGGAGATCAGTCCTGGGTGTTCTTTGGAAGGACTGATGCTGAAGCTGAAACTCCAATACTTTGGCCACCTCATGAGAAGAGCTAACTCATTTGAAAAGACCCTGATGCTGGGAAAGATTGAGGGCAGGAGGATAAGGGGACGACAGAGGAGGAGATGGTTGGATGGCATCACCAACTCAGTGGACATGAGTTTGGGTAAACTCCGGGAGTTGGTGATGGACAGGGAGGCCTGGCATGCTGCCGTCCATAGGGTCACAAAGAGTCGTACATGACTGAGCGACTGAATTGAACTGAACTGACCTGTATTTGTTAACTAGATGTCTTCTGTCAGGAAGAGCTGTCCCTACTCCTTAGTTGTTTATTCAGTTACTTATACCTGTATTGACTCTTTTTAATTTGAAGTATAACCTAAGACCATAGTTATTTCTTCTGTCTTGCAAGTTGTTTCAATTGTAGCTGCATATGAGATCCTGTGGCTATATCTTCTTTTTCTTTTCTTCTTCTTTTTTTTTTTTAGTACTTTCTTACTTTCTGGAATTACAAAATGCTCCAGTTTTGATTTTGTACTCACCTTGCCTCAGTTAGGGAGTTCTTTAAGTTTCCAAAAACCCTTGTGTACTTTCACTGAAGAAAGATTAAAAACCAGGTTCTGGGTGCTCAGTATTGTGATTGTCACTTGGTAGGTATTACTGCTTTTGTTTTCTCTTAGTGGTTAAAGCTAGGAAAATATATGTCTGTACCCAGGTGCACACACACACACACACACAAGCACACATTGATAGTTATGTCCAAATCTACTGGATATATAACTTTTTAAAAGAGTCAGTATTAATAGGTCTTATACCCATCCAGCACCATGAAGTTTACTCTAGCCTTCTTCCTTTCCTTTCTGTAACTTCCTCCGCACACCATGAAAAACCTGGCTATCATCACTTACTTGTTGGTTTAATCCTAGTCATTTCAGAATTGCCCACACATATAACTGTAAGAAGTAAATTTATCAGAATACATTTTTGTGCAGTGTCCAGCATGCTTGGTATATTCATTCAAAATCCACAGGTACTTACAACACAGCAAAACAAAAGCTGGCGATATTAATTGCAATTTAGGAAGTGAAGCACTCAAGCCTTCCATACAATTCTAGAGGGAAAGCTAATAATATAGCTATTTTGCAAAAACAGCTTTCCAGTTTCTTATGTTTTAAGCATACCTTTATCACACAAAAAATTGCATAACTTACTTAAGTCAGCTCCCTTATTCCCCATGCCCTTCAGTGTGATTACATGATTCACTTGTAATACAGTTAGATCCATTTGTCATAATCAGTATTCCACCAACAACCCCATATCACGGTGGTTTATTTGTTTCTTTTGAAATTTATTCAGTACAATTCACTCTTTATGATGTGACATGCTATAGAGTCTTGACAAAAGCATAGAATTAAGTGTCCAAAGCAACAGTTTCATATAGAACAGTTCCAGTACCTCTACAATTCTTTCCCTTTGTAGGAAACCATCGCTCCAGTTTCTATCCCCTGGCAACCTGTGGTTTATTTTCCATTTCTATAATTTTGCCTTTTCCAGAGTGTTAGCTAAATGAAATCATAAAATAGTAGCCCTTTGGGTTGGAAAAACACATTTAAAATTTATTCATATCATTGCATGAATCAAAGGTTTATTCCTCTATATTCTGAATAATATTTCAGTATGGTGTCTGGGCTGTTCCCAGTTGGAGGATGTAAGTAAAGATACTATAAATATTCATCTTTGGACTTCTGTGTAAACCTTACTTTTCATCTCTCTTATGCAGATACCAAAGAGTAGGATTACTAGATGTATGATAAAGGTAGGTTTAAAGATGTAAGAAACTGAAACTGACAAACATGTTTTTTCAAAATAACTGTACTTACCTTCTAGTAGCTTACCTTCTAGTATTGTGTGGAAGGCTTAGGTACTTCACTTCCTAACCTGAAATTGGTATTGCCAGCTTCTGTTTTGCAATTGTTTTTAGTTTTAGCAATAAGAATACATGTGTAGTGATGTATCATTAAGCTCGGACTTTGGTCTGCTATTCACTGGTTTATGACTTTG
Organism: Bison bison bison; assembly: GCF_000754665.1. Taxonomy (NCBI): domain Eukaryota; kingdom Metazoa; phylum Chordata; class Mammalia; order Artiodactyla; family Bovidae; genus Bison; species Bison bison. The sequence continues at coordinate 2,883,206 of NW_011494830.1, forward strand.
GGCAAGTTATATAACCTTTTTGCTTCAGTCTCCTGAACTGTCAAGAAGGGTAAATGACAGTACCTACCTCATAGACTTTTGAGAGTTAAATGCGATAATGAACTGAAAGCCCTTAATACATCATAAAATCCTTGTCTGATACATAATCCCCAAGAAAAAAATTAAATATTCATGCTCTTTTCTCCATCTAATGTCTTTAAATGTACTCCCTAACTCATCAAGTTTACTAAATATTTAGGATGAAAACACATTTCCAGGTAAATCAGATGATTTGTGCCTAAAGGGTGTACTGCCTAGCCATGCAGTTGTTGAAAGTGAAAATATTCAAAGAGGTCTTGAAATTGTGAGGAAAGGAAATGATGTGAAGTAGTTACCTAGGAGAGTAATGATGATGCTCAAGATGATGCTCAGATTTAGGACAGAATTAAAGTCTCATTTGAGGTTTAAGGTGAGACTGTCAGCAGGAAGTTTTTCTCTAGCCATATCTGCCTACAGGGATGAAGATTGAAGTGGAAGATAATAGAATTTAACTAGGTTTGTGGTGCTTGTCAGAAAATTGCAAAATGGTATATGAAAGTCCATTTGAGGGTATATGTAACAGTTTTCAATTTAGGGAACTTGAATTTTAAGCTAGCTTAGGGCCTGGTAGGATCAAAATACTGTGGGAGTGAGAGCACTAGAAGAATGAATGGAATACTTGAAATTTTAGAGTATTTGATAATGAAAAGATGAAGATTTTAACCATGGATATGAGAGTGAGAGGTTCAGTAGGATGAACAAATTCAGGAACTGAGAACTCAGAGTAGGTAGTTTATATGAGTTTTAACAGGAGTAATATTGAAGAGAAGGAAAGTAAGGCAGGATCTGAATAAGACTGACACATTACTTTCAGACACTAGGTTCAGAGGGTAATGACAGGAGGATAAAAAAGTGAAATAGTCAAGGAAACACCTAATGACATGACCTTGAAACCTCAGGGAAGGAGTTAGGGGTTAGAAAGAGAAAATGGTTTGGAAACACTGATGAGAATTAGTGAGTGAACCCCTATCCCCACCATTTCAAAAAGAGTGGTATAAGTCATTTAGAAAAAAACTAAGACACGCAGCATCCTCAGAAAAGACTCAGATGTCAGTCAACTAGCTCAGTGTGAGGGAATGATCAGGAAAGAGTTGGGCCTGTGACACAGGAAATTCTGCTGAAGACTTGTTATACCACAAGGTGTAGTGGAAGGGATTTTGGTATTTGGGCAGGGGTAAGAAGGAGGGCAAAAGCCAGGTATGTCATAATGGGATGAGAGTGCTGGCCAAAAGCGCTGGTGACTAGAGCAATGGATTGTCCTCAGTGACTGACTGAAAGGACAAATGAGATTAATCCTTCCAGTATAAAGGCTGCTGCTGCTGCTAAGTCACTTCAGTCGTATCCAACTCTGTGCGACCCCATAGACGGCAGCCCACCAGGCTCCCCGTCCCTGGGATTCTCCAGGCAAGAACACTGGAGTGGGTTGCCATTTCCTTCTCCAATGCAGGAAAGTGAAAAGTGAAAGTGAAGTCGCTCAGTCGTGTCCGACTCAGCGACCCCATGGACTGTAGCCCACCAGGCTCCTCCATCCATGGGATTTTCCAGGCAAGAGTACTGGAGTGGGTTGCCATTGCCTTCTCCGAGTATAAAGGCAGGTGACACCAAAGAGATACACCCATTGTATGTGTGTAGTATGATTCCACCTGTTATTAAAAAACAAATACAACACATTTGTATTTGAATAACAAAATATAGGACAATGTATTAAATCTTCTAAAAATTACTTTTTAAAAGGGAAATACAGTGTTGGATTTCTATAGAATATACTTGGCTATTGTCTGAATTTTTATAAGAATACACTACTTATTCAATAAAAATTTGTAAAGCTGTAATGGTGGTGGTTTAGTTTCTAAATGTCCAACTCTCAACCCCATAATATGAGCAGCTAAATCAAAGTGTGCATATAATGATGTCAGTTATGTTTTTTAAATGTGGAGGAGCAGAATGATAGGTGCGACCCACTCAAAACGACATACCAAATAATTTCTCCAGAATGTCATCACAATACAGATATTAAATCTTCCACCTTTTGAGATTTTCACAAAATCACATTTAATAAGAAAAAAGTAGTGACCGAGTCAGAGAGAAAGAGGAAAAAAACAGTTGTGCTTACTCATCCTGTAAAAAATCTATCAGAGATAAACACACTATAGACTTTTTCCCCACCCAGATGTATTTGTTAACTACCAACCATATGCCAAGTATATTTCTCTAGGCCTGGGAAAACGGTAGTTTTCAAGATATTCAGCAACCTTGCCTTATGTATATTCCAAATTTACTAGTAGCCATAGCAAAATGAAACTGGTAAAATTAACACTAGCAATATGTTTTACTTAAACTCATATCTCAAAAATATTATTGTGCTAACATGTAATCAACTTAAATATTATTAATGAGATATTTTATACTTTTTGTGCCTTCTTGTTTAAAATCTAGTGTGCATGTTAGGCTTATAACACATCTCAGTTTGGACACTAAATTTTCATCAAATATATTCAATTTGCATTTAGAGTTGATGACTGTACAGTTTTTAAAAGTGCTCTTGGAGGATATTTTCTTTAAATATTGTGCTGGTTTCTGCCATACATCAACATGAATCAGCCACAGGTATACAAATGTCCCAAAAATAGGTACGCAAATACTTCAAGAGTGTCATTACTTTTTAAAAAAATATTAAATAAATATAGCAAAATGTTAAGATTTAGAAAACCTAGATTCTGGGTGAGTGAGTATTCATCAGATATTGTCTATGTTCCACTGGATGATTAAAACATTGATAATAAAACTTTGAAGAGAAAAAAAAAGTACACTTATGTGCAACTTATGTTTAGTTGGCCTAAACATAGTTCAAGGTTTCAAATAACTAAATCCATTACCAAAATCATTTTTATTTAATATTTGTACTCAAAGTAAGAAAACTACTTTTATAGAAGAATTTTTTTTTTCATTTTTTAACAAAAGCATTTTGGTTTCAAAACTTGTCTGTCCAATATAAGTACATTATTGTGGCAACTCAGTACTAGTGTTCTTCAAACTTTTCTTTTACATTTAGAGGATGATTTACATAATCCTGTCAATTACAATTAAATTCTGCATATTGATTCATTTGAAAAATGTGTAGGTATTATCATTGATTTGTATTATGAAGAATTGCCACTTCAACATAAATTCTTGTACATGTCTTGCTAGATCACAAATAAGCTTTTTCTTTCTTTAGTGCTACAAATTTCTGCTTCTTCAAATGCAGTGTCACATTGATAAATTATGTAAATTACACAGCCATTTTTTTCTGTCTTAGATTATTGAACATTTGGTAAGCATGTTTTTTGTTCAAGAAAATTTTCAATTAACAATACAGTAAATCTTTATAGCATTTGTCCATAACACAACCAACAAAAATTGGCAAAGAACACAAGATCATTAAATTCATTTTCTATTTCAGCAGTTTCCATAAACTGGTGTGATTCATAGCTCTTGCATACATATACTGAAAAATTTTGACAACTGTATACATTTTACTTTATATATAACTGCTTCAGAAAACTGAGCACAGATATTCTTAGTGTATTTTATACAGTGGAATGAAACAATAAAAGAAACAACAGTTTTAATTCCAGTGAACCTAGAATTTTGACCTAGCATAATAACTAGCTGAAGGATCATACATAAGGATAGAAATTAATTTTTCCATAATTTAACTGAAATTCATCTTTAGCAGATGGAAAAAATTCAGAAATATCTAAGCAATAAGCTCTATTTTTATGCTTCTAAATGACATGTCTTTGTTAACTTGAATATCCTCTGAGGAAAAATGCTCCCAGAATACTGATTGGACCGTGTCTTATATGATGCATGACTTCTCTACAACTAAAGAAAAAGGTTTGCAAGCTTTCCAATTTTAAATTAATTTGATTTTTTTATTTATAGAAAGGGCTTGTATTCAGAAAGTCATTGAGTATTGGCCTAATTGAAAATACTTTACTTTAGTAATATATCATTTTAGTCTTTACTCCTAATTTTGTAACAAAGTTTCCATAACTGAAATAACTTTTCCATTCTTTTGTATAAAAATTGTTTTATGGATTGTGGAAAAATCAAAGCTATTTTAGAGCAGGCCAAAATTACAAATTCAAATCATATTTAAAAACTAAACTAATAAATACAAATTCTAAAATATTGGTTCTGTCACATTAGTTTTGTTGCCTTTACTTAGCAGATTACTGGGAAAAAGCATTTAGCTAGATTGTTAAATTTTAATTTGAATATACATATAACTGAAAAATTTGTTTATTCAATGTACCTTGCTTTTCAATGACTGATTTGTTTAATTTAGATCCACCATCCTATTTTATATTTTCTCACTAATCTGTTTTTTGAAAACTACTTTAAATAATCCTACTCATTCATACTGCTTTTAATTGGACAAATTTTTGTTACTCTAATTTTTCCTTTTCAATTATTTGGAAATAAATAACCTCAATTCTATCCTTAAAATAGTTTTCCATAAAACTTTAACGTCACACATTATATATCAGAGGATACAGCACAATATCTTTGCTTTGCTCTTTTTAAATTATGAGAATATTAAAATGCTTTAAAATTTATTATTCCAATTTTTGGTTTGGATGTTTTTAATGGCCAGTGTCTTAAAACCACATTATATTTATACCTCCCAAAGTAATCACTGCTGCTGCTGCTACTGCTGCTGCTAGGTCGCTTCAGTCGTGTCCGACTTTGTGCAACCCCATAGACAGCAGCCCACCAGGCTCCCCTGTCCCTGGGATTCTCCAGGCAAGAACACTGGAGTGGGTTGCCATTTCCTTCTCCAATGCAGGAAAGTGAAAAG
>NW_011494830.1:2888229-2895449 GCF_000754665.1 Bison bison bison
CTCAGTCGTGTCCGACTCTGAGCGACCCCATGGATTGCAGCCTACCAGGCTCCTCCATCCATGGGATTTTCCAGGCAAGAGTACTGGAGTGGGGTGCCATTGCCTTCTCCGAAGTAATCACTAGACTGTCTTTTTTTTTTTTTTTATTAAGGTCAATACTTTTTAGAAAAAATTTTGTTAAAATTAACTGTAAAATGTTTTGTTAGACATATAATTCTTATTTCAGTCAAGTAATACTGTTGACACACTGTTAATAGAAAACTCATTTGCTAGAAATGTTTGCTAATATTGTCCATTATATTATCTTAATTTTTAGCATAATGAATAAAGTAGTTTTGTATTGTTCTGATGCAGCATATTGAAATTGGCATTCATCATAAATTTTTGACGAACCTTCTTCCACTCTTTTTTCCTATTCCTTTAGTCATAGTACCAGTTCTTCTATCACCACATAATTCTGCACAGTTGTATATTTTCATTCTACATTTATGGTGTGTCCATATTTATTTGTAAACTAAATTTAAAAAATTGTATTATAATTAAAATTCTCATATTATTTTCATTTAATTAACAATTACAAGTTATATAAATGTTACTGTAAGGTGTGCCATTCACATAGAATACTCAAACACATTGCAATATTATACCACTGTGTAAAAAAAAAGTCATTTGCGTCCAATCAATACACTATCATCTAGATCTGTGGTGCACATGTGTATGTCCAATATTGGAAATGAGGCATGTGTCTCAACGTGCACACTAAAATAAAACAATAATATCTTAAAATGATGTAATAGGCAAAGAAAGTATAGTCTTACCAAAACTCTAACATTTTATTTACTGGAAAAACACTTTACATTCCTTTAGTTTTTAAATTTTAAACTGTATTACTAACCACATTCCAAATGTTCCATAGCTACATGTAGCTAATGGCCACTGCATTGGAACATTCAGTTCTAGACATTTAAAAGCAGTTCCCTGAGGGCTTCCCTGGTGGTCCAGGGGTTAAGAATCTACCTTGCAATGCAAGGAACACTGGTTCCATTGCTGGTCTGGGAAGATCCACATGTTGCAGAGCGACTAAGTCCATGCGTCACAACTACGGAAGTCCACATGACTAGAGCTGGTGCCTGGCAACAAGAGAGGTCACTGCAATGAGAAGCCAGTGTACCATAATGAAGAGCGGCCCCTGCTCATTGCAACGAGGGAAAAACCTGCCAGCAATAAAGATCCAGCACAGCCAAGAAATAAATAAATCTTAAAAATAAAAACAACCAAAAACAGTTCCTTGACCATGTAAACCATGGTATTAGACTAATAAGCCTGCTCTGGGTCTCCATTTCTTCTTCAATGTATTTGTAAGATTACTATGCAGCTCTAGAGGAGACGGAACATTGTAGGTGTTACTCAGTAATAATGTCGTTTATATTTTAAAATCTCTAAAAAAATCTTTTAGAAATGCTTTGGATAAATTTCTGTACTCGAGATAGTGCTATAAGTCACTCACAATTACAGGTTTATGGTAAATATATTCAAGTGTTTGAAATGGGATCAATTTTGAATGCACAAAATGTAATTCCCAGTGAATTTTTTTTTCATAAAAGAGATTTTGTACTTATTATTATTGAAAATGAAGGATAAATAAATTTGTTTTCCTCTAATGGATGAACAAGATAATTACAACATGTTCACAGAGATGAAGGATAATTTAGAGATCAAATACAATATACCTCCTGAATCTCAGTAACTAATATGAATAATATGGTGTGGTCTCAACCTTTAAAATAATCATTTCCAATTTATTATATATATATTACATCTTATACTTTTTGGTTGACTGAGCAGCATGTGGTTATATTTCAGCTCATTTTCATAGTCTAAAGCACTGCAATTAACACTTCTTTAGTGAAAGGTTCTAACATTTCAGTATTTCCTTTCGAACACTTCTCACTTTATAGCGTAAGCCTGGCACGAAACCCAGAATGTGATTCTGACACACCATTCTCCTCACTGTAGGAATTAATACATGCTTTAGAAGTCATTTTCTATAAGCAACAAAAATCACTCTCAGCACATCCCCCAGGCTTTCTATCTAGAACCATATATTCAATTAGCATTTATTAGTAAGTCATTTTCTGATGGTTAGACACTACACAGTACAGTGTGAAGAGTAAAATATGCTGAAAGGTTTGGACTTTAGGGTATTTATAGTTTTTATCAGTGAAATGGAAAAATAAATAAATAAATTGAAGGAATTTATTATGTAAACATAATTTATGTATATTTTATGATATTTATGATTTAGTTCAGTTGAGTCACTCAGTCGTGTCCAACTCTTTGTGACCCCATGAACCGCAGCACGCCAGGCCTCCCTGTCCATCACCAACTCCCGGAGTCCACCCAAACCCATGTCCATTGTGTCAGTGATGCCATCCAACCAACTCATCCTCTGTCTTCCGCTTCTCCTTCTGCCCTCAATCTTTCCTGGAATCAGGACCTTTTCAAATGAATCAGCTCTCCGCATCAGGTAGCCAAAGTATTGGAGTTTCAGCTTCAACATCAGTCCTTCCAATGAACACCCAGGACTGATTTCCTTTAGGATGGACTGCTTGAATCTCCTTGCAGTCCAAGGGACCCTCAAGAGTCTTATCCAACACCACAGTTCAAAATCATCAATTCTTCTGCACTCAGCTTTCTTTATAGTCCAACTCACATCCATACATGACTACTGGAAAAACCACAGCCTTGACTAGACAGACCTTTGTTGGCAAAGGAATGTCTCTGCTTTTCAATATGCTGTCTAGGTTGCTCATAACTTTCCTTCCAAGGAGCAAGCATCTTTTTATTTCATGGCTGCAATCACCATCCACAGAGATTTTGGAGCCCTGAAAAATAAAGTCTGACACTGTTTCCACTGTTTCCCCACCTATTTGCCATGATTATGTAAATATAATCAAAGAAACCCAGGTCAGATGCCAGGTCTGGCCTTGAACCCAGGTCTAAGGTGCAAGCGAGGGTGTGGATAGGTTATTAACAGAGCTAAACTCTGTAATGGATAAGATACTGATGCTTTGGGGTGTTGGATGCTGTGTGTTCTAAATGGGGCCCAGCAGCATGAACAAGGTCTGAAAACAGAAAAATACTGGGCATACTTGAGAAATTGCTAGAGATGAAGATTACACAGAGTCAAAGTACATTATAGACATACAATGTTGTGAAAATTGTAAAGAGTGAAAGAGCTTTGATATGGACAAAATTATGAAGGACCTTAACAGCTGGCGGAAGAGTCTGGACTTTGTTCAATGAGCAATAAGCAGCCTTGACCCATGTGGCCACGGTCAAAATATAATACAGATTCAACACACAGAAGAGAGACTACTAACGAGTATTGTCACTGAGGCTTGAATACGAATCTCAGGTCATTATTATCCAAAAAAAACATCAAAAAATGTTTATGTTGCTAAACCGTAACTGTTAAAGCATAAAGTGGATCTGTAATGTAAAAGAAAAAAAGAATTTCCACAAAGTAATCATGAGTGTAGCTATGATGCTATTTTTCAGGATTCTTGTGTGCTGGATGCTCACCTTATATTGTATCATCCTTCTTAGTCAAGGGAACAGATTTTCACATTGATTAAATGATTTGGAAAACTGCAGTTAGTGACAAGGCCTGAGTCTGAGAGTTTCTGAGCCCAAGAGTGCAGAACACTTGATCACTATCCCTAAACTTTAATGACTTTTTATTTGTCCACCTGGAAGAAAAACAAATATTTAGTCCTAAGAGATATATAATCCACTTCCTTTTCACCTGGAGAGAGTTTTAAGAATGGGAAGTTTAGATGATGTTCCAGAAATTGAAATTTTCTTGGGAAGTGACTTGGATAAAGTGTATACTTGATGTATAAATGAATGAATCAAGACGTGACTCCATGGGGGCAGTGGGAGGAAGGTTCAAGAAGGAGATATATGTATGCATACAGATGACTTCTTTTGTTGTTCAGTGGGAACTAAGACAACATTGTAAAGCAATTATACTCCAATTAAAAAAAAAAAGAAATGACTCTGGTTCCGTCTTCACTTTTTTTTTTGGAGCACCTCACATTTTTCATAACTTTATGTGATACAAAAAATAAATGGTGGCTTATGTGGCCCTCTTTAAATGTACACAGATCAATTAATAAGATGTTAGTAACTGTGTGATTATTACAGTGTTTAAAATATATTGGAACAAAGGCATGAAGAAAAGAAGTCACAGCCCAAGTGATGAAGCAGATAGCCAGATTTAGCTCCAATTTATGATTTAATGACATAATCTCCAAAAATATACAAAAAATCTAGGAAACGTACACTTTAACTCTTTTTCTGTAGAGATGTATGGTTGGTTGCTGTTTAGTTGCTAAGTTGTGTTCAACTGTTCTGCAACCCTGTGGACTGTAGCCCACCAGGCTCCTTCTGTCCATGGGACTTACCAGGTAAAAATACTGGAGTGGGTTGCTATTTCCTTCTCTGGGGGATCTTACTGACCCATGGATACAACCTGTGATCCTGCAGCTCCTGCATTGGTGGGTGGGTTCTTTACTTTTGAGACACTGGGGAGACCCTTGCTGCTGCTGCTAAGTCGCTTCAGTCGTGTCCGACTCTGTGCCACCCCATAGAGGGCAGCCCACCAGGCTCCCCCGTCCCTAGGGTTCTCCAGGCAAGAACACTGGAGTGGGTTGCCATTTCCTTCTCCAATGCATCAAAGTGAAAAGTGAAAGTTAAGTCTCTCAGTCGTGTCCAACTCTTAGTGACCCCATGGACTGCAGCCCACCAGGTTTCTCCATCCATGGGGTTTTCCAGGCAAGAATACTGGAGTGGGGTGCCATTGCCTTCTCTGGGGGAGACCCTTAAAGATACATAAACTGAGTTTATATGATGTCTGCTCAGTTGTGTCTGACTCTTAGCGACCCCAGGGACTATAGCCCACCAGGCTCTTCTGTCCATGGAATTCTCTGGCCAAGAATACTGGAATGCGTTGCCATTTCCTTCTCCATAGGATCTTCCTGGCCCAGGGATAAAACCCAGGTCCCATGCATTGGCAGTCTGATTCTTTACCTCTAGCACCACCTTCTTGTCAAGTTTGTTAGTGTAAAGCCGTATCCAGTGTCTTTTTTAGGAAGTTGACCAATTCACTGATTCTGTGTGTGTTGGAAAGAGGCCTTGGTTGTGGTGGAAGGACTGAAAAAGTAAACGCTACTTGCCATTGAATTAGAAGACAAATGGACGAGTTTTCCTAGAAAAAGGAAGAAGCCAATGAATGAGTTTTGTACCTGAGGGTTTGTTTTGTTTGGTTCGGTTTTCCTAAAGTTTCTATTCCTCAGCAAAGAAACAGAGGAACACAATAGAATGGGAAAGACTAGAGATCTCTTCAAGATAATACCAAGGGAACATTAGATTATTAGAGATACCAAGGGAACATTTCATGCAGATGGGCACAATAAAGGACAGAAATGGTATGCACCTAACAAAAACAGAAGATATTAAGAAGAGGTGGCAAGCACACACAGAAAAACTGTATAAAAAAGATCTTCATGACCCAGATAATCACTATGGTGTGATCACTCACCTAGAGCCAAACATCCTGGAATGTGAAGTCAAGTGGGCCTTAAGAAGCATCACTACGAACAAAACTAGTGGAGGTGATGGAATTCCAGTTGGGCTATTCCAAATCCTGAAAGATGATGCTGTGAAACTGCAGCACTCAATATGCCAGCAAATTTGGAAAACTCAGCAGTGGCCACAAGAATGGAAAAGGTCAGTTTTCATTCCAATCCCAAAGAAAGGCAATGCCAAAGAATGCTCAAACTACCGCACAATTGCACTCATCTCACGTGCTAGTAAAGTAATGTTCAAAATTCTCCAAGCCAGCCTTCAGCAATACGTGAACCATGAACTTCCAGATGCTCAAGCTAGTTTTAGAAAAGGCAGAGGAAACAGAGATCGAATTTCCAACATCTGCTGGATCACTGAAAAAGCAATAGAGTTCCAGAAAAACATGTATTTATGCTTTATTAACTATACCAAAGCCTTTGACTGTGTGGATCACAATAAACTTGAAAATTCTCAAAAAGATGGGAATACCAGACCACCTGACCTGCCTCTTGAGAAACCTGTATGCCAGTCAGGAAGCAACAGTTAGAACTGAACATGGAACAACAGACGGGTTCCAAAGAGGAAAAGGAGTACTTCAAGGCTGTATATTGTCACCCTGCTTATTTAACTTATATGCAGAGTACACCACGAGAAATGCTGGGCTGGATAAAGTACAAGCTGGAATCAAGATTGCCAGGAGAAATATCGATAACCTCAGATATGCAGGTGACACCACCCTTATGGCAAAAAATTAAGAAGAACTAAAGAGCCTCTTGATGAAAGTGAAAGAGGAGAGTGAAATGTTGGCTTAAAGCTCAACATTCAGAAAACAAAGATCATGGCATCCAGTCCCATCACTTCAGCTGGGGAAACAGTGGAAAGAGTGGCTGACTTTATTTTGGGGGCCCCAACATCACTGCAGATGGTGATTGCAGCCATGAAATTAGAAGACACTTATTTCTTGGAAAGAAAGTTATGAGCAACCTAGATAGCATATTAAAAAACAGAGACATTACTTTGTCAAGAAAGGTCCATTTAGTCAAGGCTATGGTTTTTCCAGTGGTCATGTATGGATATTAGAATTGGACTACAAAGAAAACCGAGCACCAAAGAATTGATACTTTTGAACTGTGGTGTTGGAGAAGACTCTTGAGGGTCCCTTGGACTGCAAGGAGATCCAACCAGTTCATCCTAAAGCAGATCAGTCCTGGGTATTCATTGGAAGGACTGATGTTGAAGCTGAAACTCCAGTACTTTGGCCACCTGATGCAAAGAGCTGACTCATTTGAAAAGGCCCTGACGCTGGGAAAGATTGAGGGCAGGAGGAGGAGGGGATAACAGAGGATGAGATGGTTGGATGGCATCACTGACTCAATGAATCTGAGTTTGGGTAGACTCCAGCAGTTGGTGATGGACAGGGTGGCCTGGCATGCTGCAGTTCATGGGGCCGCAAAGAGTCAGACATGACTGAGTGACTGAACTGAACTGAAAGTTTCTATTTGACAATTTATATAAATTGTTTCAGAGAATAAAAAGAGGAAGAGGAGGAAGAAAATACAAGAGGAAAAAGAAAAAAGAGAAAAAGGAGA
>NW_011494830.1:2895549-2898622 GCF_000754665.1 Bison bison bison
GAAAATATCACTTTATTGCAATAAAATTCAGTAACATGAAAATTGGTTTTGAAGAAAAATAGACAATCTCACTGGTACAGATGCAAAATTTAATCGAGAATGCTAAAGAAGGAGAAATAGAGAATCTCGTCTACTAGCCCATCTCAATTTCCACTCTCATGAAATGCTCCCCCAGGTTTCTTTCCTGAACCTCCAGGCACCCAACTTTCCATCTTTTCCCTTATTGATTCATTTTCTTCATCTGTGTGTGTTAGTTGCCCAGTTGTGTCTGACTCTTTGTGACACCATGGACTGTAGCCTGTCAGGCTCTTCTTGTCCATGTAATTCTCCAGGCAAGAATACTGGAGTAGGTTGCCATTCCCTTCTCCAGGGGATCTTGCTGCTCCAGGGTTTGAACCCTGGTCTCCTGCATTGCAGGTAGATTCTTTATTGACAGACCCACCAGGGAAGCTCATCTATCCGTAAGCTTAAAATCTACACTTTATCTATAGTGAGCTTAAAATAGGCAAAATATTATGTTAAAAGTTAATGAAATGCATTTTAAAACCACTTATAAGCTTAATGAAAAACACAATTAAGAAAAAAAAATACATATCTGTTTAATCTCCACTAGTTCATCCTTCAAATTTACTTTAAAGCTACAAGGCAACACTCAAAACTAAGGTTGAACAACTATTACTATTGCTCCTGTTGTAAATGGAGGTGGAAATCTATCAGCGATTTTATGACACATTCTGTCCTTACTTCAGAGACAAATAGAGTCTTAATAATGTGAATTCAGGGTGGTATGCACAGGAAAAATGCTATAAAACCAGTCAATGGCACAACCTTGTTAAAGTATCTGACAAATAAAATAGGTTCCTTGATGATTATGAAGTTTGAGGAGAGTTCCTCAAGCAGAGATAATCTTTTCCAAAAGGACTTTAACCACAGAAGAGGGAGTAGACTGGCTGCAAGGGAAGGCTTCAGTCCAATGTTGAAAACATGCATACCACGACTGAAACATATTTATATCCTCCATGAGACGGAGGAAGTTGTATGAAATCTATTTGCCAGAGCTTGAATGGTCCATTAGGCAGTTTAAAATGTCTGGAAGCAATACAAACAGACTTTCCTGGGTTGTATTTCAGACAAGTGGGACAGTGAGGTAGGCACTTTTTGTGGCCTTATTAATGTTCCCTGCCAATATTGATTTATGAAGGCTATAATTTTGTCAGTAAACCAATGGTTTAATATGTGTACAGTGAAGAGAAGTGGGAATTTTAGAGTCTCCAGTAAGATTGGGTTGTTATTTGGTCCAAACCAGAGCTTTTTCTTTTTATCAAACCAATAATTGTTGAATTTCCAATCTTGTTTTTCCTTTTCGGAGGCTAATCATTGGGCTTCTCTAACCAGGTTTTGTAAGTTATCATTTTGGGAAATATCCCTTTAGACTATGACAGAGTTTTGGCTGTTGTTGGTTCCCCTAGGGACAATATTCCTTGTGGAAATGTCAGAAGGTGAGTCCCTTCCAGAGAGCCGAGTTGTAATGCCTCAGAATCTTATTAATAGCTAACACAGCAAATATTGCATCCAGTAACTCCTGAACATAGGAACATTTTTAATTCTATTTCCACTGGAAGTAAGGGAGTTACATTGCTTATACAATATTCTGAAGTCATTAGCTAATCTGAAAGCATGTCTACTATCAGCATAAATACTGGCAGCTTTGCACTTGGCTAAAGCACAAACCTGTATAAGAGTATGTAACTCAGTGTGTTGGGCAGAAGTAGCCTCAGGTAAAGATGCTGCTTTTTGATGCTGACATCAAAAGGAGCTGCAATAGCAGATACAGCACAGTATTTGCCATTATCACTTTGTGAATAAAAGCCATCAGTGAACCATGAGAAGTCAGAGTATGAAATTTCCTGCAGGTCATTGTGAGGAGTCAGGAAGTTACCCATCGGCGTTAAGCAGTTGTGAAGGACTTCATTGGTGACCAAGGGGAGAAGAGTAGCCGAGTCAAGGTTAGTGTAAAAGAGTTATTCGAGGAGCAGTTAACAAAAGAACTTTACAGGAGAAGGGGGCTGACTGAGAAATGTTGAGTGTGATGAGAGTTCAGGAGAGTTTCAACTGCACGAGTTACCAAAATGGCTAAAGGGGATCCCAAAACAATTTAGGCAGTGACCATAATGGCTTAAGGCAAGGTGAGTACTCTCATGCCACTGGGTCCAGTTGCCAGCTATAATACCACCAGGGTTAGTGGTGGTCCTACATTTTTGGGTGAGTCTCCAAAGGGCATTCCTTTCATTTTCATATACAGAATGGAAAATGGGAATCTAATCATTGAAAGGACCAAGAGCAGGTAGGTTCATCAAACACTCCTTGAAAGAGAGTTGAAAGGCTTTGAATGCTATGTCATCCAGGTCTTCCTATAAAAAATGGATCAGGGTTGTTATTGTTTAGTTCAGTTCAATTCGGTCCCTCAGTCGTGTCTGACTCTTTGCGACCCCATGAATCACAGCACGCCAGGCCTCCCTGTCCATCACCAACTCCTGGAGTTCACTCAAACTCATGTGCATCGAGTTGGTGATGCCATCCAGCCATCTCATCCTATGGCGTCCCCTTCTCCTCCTGCCCCCAATCCCTCCCAGCATCAGAGTCTTTTCCAATGAGTCAACTCTTCGCATGAGGTGGCCAAAGTATTGGAGTTTCAGCTTCAGCATCAGTCCTTCCAATGAACACCCAGGACTGACCTCCTTTAGGATGGACTGCTTGGATCTCCTTGCAGCCCAAGGGACTCTCAAGAGTCTTCTCCAACACCACAGTTCAAAAGCATCAATTCTTCAGTGTTCAGCTTTCTTCACAGTCCAACTCTCACATCCATACATGACCACAGGAAAAACCACAGCCTTGACCAGACAGATCTTTGTTGGCAAAGTAATGTCTCTGCTTTTCAATATGCTATCTAGGTTGGTCATAACTCTCCTTCCAAGGAGTAAGCGTCTTTTAATTTCATGGCTGCAGTCACCATCTGCAGTGATTTTGGAACCCCAAAAAATAAAGTCTGACACTGTTTTCACTGTTTCCCCAT
>NW_011494830.1:2898722-2928813 GCF_000754665.1 Bison bison bison
TTTCACTGTTTCCCCATCTACTTCCCATGAAGTGATGGGACCAGATGCCATGATCTTAGTTTTCTGAATGTTGAGCTTTAAGCCAACTTTTTCACTCTCCTCTTTCATTTTCATTAAGAGGCTTTTTAGTTCCTCTTCACTTTCTTCCATAAGGGTGGTGTCATACCAAAGTTTGCCATGAAAAGAGAAATTTGGAATCCAATTTCAGTGATAATCAGCTAGCAAGAAAACCTTGCAGGTGACAATTTGGGGTTTTGGAAAACTTATGATGCTGTGAATTCTATCTGGACCTAAGTGTAGTCCTCGTTCTAGTAGCAGATGCTCTCAATATCAAAGTGGATGGTATCTTCCTGTGAGGAAGCTTGAGAAGGCAAGTGAAGAAGCAAATCATCCATATAGTGTAACCAAGTAGAACCCCTAGAGAACTTTGTATCATTCAAATCAGCCTTCAGGATTTGTGAAAAATAAGAGGACTCTCAGTAAAGCACTGACATATTACTGTCCAGGTGAACTATTCTTCCTAAGTGAAGGCAAAAGTTATTGGCTAGCTTCACCCACCAATTAGAATACTAAACAATGTATTGCATAAATAACTATAGTAAAGCATTTACTTCCAGTTAGAATGGATATTAGTGACATATGAGGCTTAGCGCAAAGAGGATGTCAAGGGATAACCATGTTTACAGCTTGAAGGTCCTGGGCAAACCTTCACCCTCAGCCCTTCGGTTTTTTTCCCACCAGCAAAATAGGTGTATTACAGAGACCAGTACAAAGGATAATGAGTCCTTGAACTTATAATCTTCTATTATGGGTTTTGGAAAACTTATGACCCATGACATAATCTTCTATTATACCTTGTGTTTTTTTTTATTTTCAGGGTGTTGATTAATCCTGGGGAGTGATTTTGAGGGATTTATTTGAATCTTGAAAGGAGGTGCACTGTGCACTTTGTTAACATCAGTTGGAGATTTTGCCTATAAGAAAAGTAGTAGCTGATTCAATAGGAACAAAGCAAATCTGCTTTGAATATAAAAATTTGCTTTTTGAATAGAAAAACAGACAACATCCAGAATACGTATAAACTCTGGCTTATTACCTGGAACAACCAGCCCAGGAAACCAACCCTTTATCTGTAGTAACTGGCCCAGGAAGCGAGTCTGCTATTACCACTCTTTCTAGTAATAATCTAGGACACCAAATAATAACCCAAAATAGCTAGGACATGATTAATAACTGATAGCTTCCCTAATTGTTGTCTCCATTTCCAACTTAGAACCAATCAGAGAGACACAAACATGTGCTCCTAACCTATCACAGTGGACGCCCTTCTTCTAGTTAGCTTGCTTACAGCTTCCCCATGCCAACAGCTTCCAATCAGGTCATAATTGTCCTCCAATTAAAAAACAAAACAAAAAGAGTGTTAAATTATCATCCAGATATGTGACAACTCAGAGAACTCACCTTCAATTTCCCAACAGCTATGGAGCCTGTTCGCATGTCCAGGCCTTTCCATTTAGAGAAAAAGGCACTAATGAGATGCAATTAATATCTTTTAAAAATTACTTTCAGATGATCTCTTTATTTAAATCTAGTAAATTCTGAGTCCCTCTTACCCTCCTAAAATCTGAACTCATCTGTACAAGACCTGACAAAAATTTCTTGACCTTCTGACACAACACATGTTGTTCCATATTTTGAAATCTCTTGGTATGTCAGCTGGGAGAGAGAGTTGGATACTTGCTATTGTCATTCATTTTCCTGTTCAGTTTCATGTGATTTTATTTCCAAATTTAAAAACTAGGAAATATATGTTTAAAGAATTCTTTTAAAAAATATTCAAAGTAGACACTGTTCTGATTAAAAACAAAATAAATAATGGCCAATACAGTAAGTGAAGTGAAGTGGAAGTCACTCGATCGTGTCTGACTCTTCATGATCTCATGGACTGTGAAGTCCACGGAATTCTCTAGGCCAAAATACTGGAGTGGGTAGCCATTCCCTTCTCCAGGGGATCTTCCCAACCCAGGAATCAAACCCAGGTCTCCTGCATTGCAAGTGGATTCTTTACTAGCTGAGCCACAAGGGAAGCCCACCAATACAGTAAAGAAGTTAAAAACAATTAAATAAATCATAGTTCAAAAATAAAGAAAAATAAAAAATTACAATGAGGCATAAAGCTTAGAGAATAAGCTAAACAATGGAAACAAACCTGTAAATTACAGCAACAAATAAAAATCAGTTGAACTCCTTGATTTAATTCCATAAATATTTATTGAAATCTTAGTATATGCTAGGTTTCGTTAGGTCCAAAGAGGTTAGTAGTAAACATGATAGACACAGGACCTCCACACATGAAATTCAGTTTAGTAGAAAACATATTAAACAAGTAATTATACAAGTGATATGTGTCATCAAAACAGATGCTCAGGGTGAATTAAGCACATATCAAGGATTTTCTAAAGAGCTTGGAGAAATCCTTGAACACATTATTACACACCTAAGTTCTTCCTCATCATCACTGGTCGCTATGCAACATCATATTTAATACTGAAATACTAGAAAGGAACACTTTTAATATACGAAACAAGACAGGGATGACTACTGCAATATTTGTATATATGTTCTCACAGAGACAAAAGGTACAAAAAACAATTCAATACTAGTATGGGAAAAAGCAAATAGATGAAGCATTTCTTATTTCAAAGAATTTTAAAAAGATGAAGAGCTTCACTAGCATTAACTCAATCTTAATACATATTTTCGGGAATATACTGTATTTCAAGGACTATATAAAAAATAGACATAAAATGGTGAATAATAAGTTTTCATTCTAGTGAGTGAAGACAGACAAGAAACAATTGGTTTATATTATGGTGAAGACCAGTATAAAGAGTAAAAATAAAGTTTCATGGTAATATGAAAGCCAACTAAACCCTTCAGTTGTACATGGATTAGGAAAAGGCTTCCCAGAAGATGTTAGAGCCCTGTAGAGCAAAAATATATAAATGGAAAGATTATTCTAGACACCAGAATTGTTGATTTAGAAATGTAGGAGGCTTGCTTCCCACTGTAAAGAAATTAATGTGGCTGAGACTGGAAAAGAGAAAGAAATCAGTCTTGAAAATTATCATGACTCAATCATAGAAGGAATGATAAAGGTTATAAACAGTGAAATGGCATCATCAACTTTGATCTTAGAAATACGTTCAAAAGTTAAAATGCATGTTTAGGAGTTATTTCAGTAATACAGCTGACAAATCTGTGACCACAACTAGAACAGTGGCAATAGGGTTGGAGAAAAAAGCTGGATTCTATAGATAAGGTCGTCTAGTCAAGGCTATGGTTTTTCCTGTGGTCATGTATGAATGTGAGAGTTGGACTGTGAAGAAGGCTGAGCGCCGAAGAATTGATGCTTTTGAACTGTGGTGGTGGAGAAGACTCTTGAGAGTCCCTTGGACTGCAAGGAGATCCAACCTGTCCATTCTGAAGGAGATCAGCCCTGGGATTTCTTTGGAAGGAATGATGCTAAAGCTGAAACTCCAGTACTTTGGCCACCTCATGCAAAGAGTTTACTCATTGGAAAAGACTCTGATGCTTGGAGGGATTGAGGGCAGGAGGAGAAGGGGACGCCAGAGGATGAGATGGCTGGATGGCATCACTGACTCGATGGACATAAGTCTGAGTGAACTCTGGGAGTTGGTGATGGACAGGGAGGCCTGGTGTGCTGCGATTCATGGGGTCGCAAAGAGTTGGACACGACTGAGCAACTGAACTGAACTGATAGATAAGGTCATGGGACTCACGGACTTGGAGGGGGACAGGCAATGAGAAAACAGACTCCATGACAGATGGTGGTACATCCACTAAAACAGGGAACACAGAGGACAAGGATGCAAAGGACGTGAAGGTGCAAACTGTAAAGATGCCTGTACAATGGTTCAACTGGAATATATGATATGCAATTTAGTGATTAGAAAGAAGTAGAGTGGAGAGGCAGAATAGTGAGTCATCAGTGTGTGTAAGAAAAACTAATTCTAGCTCTTTTGGATAGGTATAATTATTTAAGGTAGTAGGTAAGACAATTCCCTTCTCTTCCCACTACTAGTAGACCCAGTGGAACAGAAACATTTTTTTAACATTTTTATTAACTCATTTATGTTGTATAAGTAGAAGTGATGAACAGGTGACTTTACAGCCTATCACTTAAATATTGGCACAGTTAGCATGAGGTAGGGTTATCTGTACCAGTTGGTTATTCTTTTCTGAGATTTGCTAAGGTTGAATAAATCATTGCATTTAAGAGTGCAGGATCTTACCATAGAAGAATTGTCTCTAGGAGCACATGACTGAAAAGATTCCTTCCTATATCTATTAACTGTTAAACATGATCTGAATTTCCTTTAGAGATAGGGAACCAGATTAGCATAACTTGTTTTAAGGATATTGCCATTATTATGTCTTATGAGGAAGGAGGATAGCAGTGAGTTGGATACTGTTCAAGGCAAGACAAATGAGATATTTATGGTCTGTGGCCAGTTATTATTAATTCATTTAACAATTATTTTCTAGTGGCTACTGTAAGCCAGGCACATGGTTAGAAACATAGGATTCCATTTTGGGCTTTTAGAAGCTCATAGTCTATTATTTAAGACTATTAAGTTTATTATTTAAAACTCTTAAAATAGACTTAAGAGTAATAGTTCCCCTTAACTAATTGCTTCATCAGCTGAAATATAGAGGCACACTTAGTTAATACTAAGAATTTTAATAAGCATGATAGGAAATCAAACTAATGTCAAAGAACTAAGAGGTCAACTGCCTTCAAAGAAACAAAAAGTTAATTTAGTCAAGATTTCTCTCATTTTGAAACTTTGTCTGGAAAATTTTGAACACTGTCTTGGGCCCCTTTCTCCTTTTAACTGTGGTGTTATTCCTCATAGGCCTTGCTTTGGGAGATGGTGATTGACTTGGACATGGTTTTCCAGGAAGTGGCTGGTGATTTTTACTACATATAAACTCAAGCCAGGAGACCCCCGGAGGCAACCGGTGGTAACTAAGTAACTTAGTGAACACACAGTCTGAGACCTTAGACTCTTTTGGAGGAGGAGGAGGGGGGGGTAAGGGGGCTACAGTGGAAAAGGAAGAGGAAGAGGAAGATGAAGAGGATGAGGAGGACAAAGAGGTGGAGGAGGAAGAGGATGGAAGTACGGACTGGAACTGAGGGTTACTGTTTTTCTTCACATAAAGCAGCCAGTCTACAGCCTGGGGCTGTTGGCTTACAGCTTGGTTTTCGGGGGCTACTGTCAGCCAGGTCTTCTTTTCATTAGATCCCTGAGTGATATCAGATTCCGATGTAGGGGAAATGTTTGATATCTTCTCCATTCCTTCAAGATTGTCTTCAGGAGCTTCATCAGGCTGATTTTCTTTCACAGGGAGTAAAAAAGTAGTCTCTGGTATGGAAAGGATAAAAACTAGTTTCACCATTATCTCTTTCTCAGGAGTGAGCTCAGGTGTTGGGATGACAAATAGTGTGGCAGCATGGGGGTCTTTCCTTCCTGTAAGATGGCTACAGTGAGATTTTATGCAAGAGGCACAGGCTAAACAAACCATATAACTTGATGAAAGGCGGGGACCAGGACGAGGATTTGGTCTTCCCCTCATCCTTCGAAAGAGAATCTGCCTACAGAGATCCCTCTGGATTCTGGTCTTGGAGAGAGAATTGACAATTTTATTTACAACATCATCGGGGACAGTTCCACCTTTAACAATGCAGGGTTGAGTGTAATCTAAAGTCCATGGAATGTCTTTACTGGGTCCTGTCTCTTCATAATGACCAAAACTGCTTTTACGCTGGAGTCTGGAGCCCAGTGGTAAAGCAGCTATGTTCTTCATGGAGTGCCTGGAGCTTAATATTGATTGACCTGAGACATTTGGTTTGGGATGAGGTGAGGAAAGATCTGTGGCTTTGTGTTTGTCACTTGGTGAAGTGGTGTTCTGCAATCTGGAGTGACACATTGCTGGGCTTGGGGTCCTGAAGTCATGATCAAGTGTTTGGGGCTGGAACAATGGCAAACTCTTTGACTGGTGGACAGAGTATGGTAAAGGTGACTTTCTTGGTTTTGAATTCGACAGTGGTAATCTCAGAACACTGGAATTGGACCTTAATACAGGTGGTGTCTGAAGTCTGGAGTCAGGTAATGATGAGCTCAGAGTCATTTCACTAGGCTCCAAATGATGGGCTTCAGGTGATGTCTGAAACAAGTCATTTATTTGAGATGTAGAGTTGAGTGATGGTGAGCTCAAACATCTTTGATTGCGCTCTAACAAAGATGACCATAGGCTGTCCAATGAAGAGGCTTTCTGAGGCTTGGACTGGGGTAATGCTGAGTTAAAGTCTCTTTGATTAGATTCCAAAGATGATGATGTCCATAGGTAGTCTGGGGAAGGAGTTTCTTGATGTTTGACAGCATATAGTGATGAACTTGACACTCTTCGAATAGATTTCAGTGAAGGTGATGTCCAGAAAAGATCTAGGGAAGATGTATTCTGAGGTTTAGGAAAGGATAACTGTGAGCTACAGTCTGTTTGAGTCGGCTCTGGTGGCAATGTCTTAATGAGGTCAAATGAAGATGTGTTCTGAGGTTTAGGGTGGAACAAAGGCGAGCTCAGGGCTTTCTTATTAGGCCACAAGGGAGTTCTCCGCTGGAGGTGTAGTGAAGGTGTGGCCTGATGTTTGGAGTGAGATAATGGTGATTTTAGAACCCTGTTATAGCAGTCCCCTGAAATTGTGTCCTGAGACTTGACAGAGGGCAATTCTGAGCATCTCTGTACCTTCTGGCTAGAGTTCGGTGGAGGCACTACAGGGTTATTACTATGGGATTGTACTCTGACCACAGATTGGTTATTGGGCTGATTTAATTTTTTGTCTGTGTATTGACGTGTTAATGAGCTGGTTGCGGCCAGTTGGTAAGAGTGTTCTAATGGCACGAAGCGTTGATCATAATATGCTAGTGGCACCATCTTGTGCTAGTCATAGAGGTCTTTCTGAAAGCAGTTGGCTTGTAGGGATGTTTCAGTAACTGATACAGTCTTTTAGCTGGATTCCATGGACAACAAATACTTCTAAACAAATAACTTAAGAAGTGGCAAACATCTGTCTTATAACCTTTCTGTTAATTCCTAAATATTATAGGTGTCTCAAAATTGAGGTGTAAATGAGGTTGAAAAAAAGTGTCACCAATTGAGATTCTTCTCTTTAGCTTCTTAGAGTTTTTTCCTCTTGAGGAAATGACACCTGTTAACAAAACAGTGAAGAGGTTTCAGAAGAGGGTCTGATAGGGATGTTAATTTTCTCAAACAATTTTGTAGTGACAAATTTTGTGTGTAAATTTTGAGTAAAGTTTTCTAAACATTCAGCTGCTCGTATGTAAAACAGGTAAATATAATGTTTAATTTATTGGACTAAAGACTAAATAATATATCTAAAATGTAAAACAGTGCCCAAGATATAGGAGATGCTCAGTAATGCTGCTGCTAAGTTGCTTCAGTCGTGTCCGACTCTGCGACCCCATAGACGGCAGCCCACCAGGCCCCGCCGTCCCTGGGATTCTCCAGGCAAGAACACTGGAGTGGGTTGCCATTTCCTCCTCCAAAGCATGAAAGTGAAAAGTGAAAGTGAAGTCGCTCAGTCGTGCCTGACTCTTAGCGACCCCATGGACTGCAGCCTACCAGGCTCCTCCATCCATGGGATTTTCCAGGCAAGAGTACTGGAGTGGGGTGCCACTGCCTTCTCCAATGTTCAGTAATAGGTAATAGCTATTTTGGGTATTCTTTCAATGATTGCTTTAGTTTAAAAAAAATTGAGATAAATTTATTGCATGAAATAATAGACTCTTAAAGTGAAATGGAAGTTCGTCTTATATGCGAGCATGCATGCTTAATCACTCAGTCATGTCCCACTCTACCCCAAAATCTCAAAACAATTCAAGTACAAAACATAAGAATCAATAAAGTTTTTTCTCCTTGTAAGGAAATCATCTTTTCTGCATCTTCTATCTTGGTCCTTAAAATCTACTCATCTAATTCAATATCTTTGAAATCATCCTGGACAGATTCACCTTCCAAAACCATCTAGATGCCAGTATCTGTTGATTTTATCTCTTTCATATATTAATTCACTAATTAATAGAATTTTTTTCTTTTCAATTCCACTATTTCTTATGCTCTTTTTTCTATTCAATTCTACTTATACTCTAGGCATATCTCATCTAAACTAATATATTTATGTTTATATATCTTTCTGCCATAACCCCTGTCACTCTTTTCCCTCTCCTCTGCCACAAATCCAAAAGCAAACTCTTGCTGGTGAGGGACAGTCACTCCTAACCCAAAGAACTTCTTCATTTTGCTTCTGCCTGCATGAATAATAGGGCTTCCTGGTGGCTCAGCAGTCAAGAATCCGCTTGCCAACACAGGATATATGAGTTTGATCCCTGAGTGTGGAAGATCCCCTGAAGAAGGACATGGCAACCCATTCCAGTATTTTTGCCTGGAAAATCCCACGGACAGAGGAGTCTGGTGGACTACAGTCCATAGGGTCCCAAAAAGTTGGACACCATTGAGCATGCAACATGCATGAATAGTAACAACTAAAGTTACTTGTGATTGCTGGATTTTGTGTGTTGTGTCTTAACATCAATACTTTAAAGAGGGGAGGGAACAGCACACCCTACTGCATGTATATCACATTCTAACATACATCTATATAGTAATATAGAGTAACACCATGATCTTGATGTATGGAAAGATTTCTTAAAACATAGAAAGCTATAACCATTAAAAATTGATAAACTAAAATGAAAAATTCTCAGTCATCAAGAAATGCCATCAAAGAATGGGAAAAATAAATATTTGCAATGCATATATCCGAAAAAGAGACTCATATTCATTACAACTTCTGCAAGTTACTCAGATAAAATAAGCAGTGCAGTTAGAATGACAGGCAAAACATGGAATGAGCACATCACAAAAGAGGATATCCAAATACTAATGCAATATGAAAAGGTGTTCAGGATTGTTAGAAACCAGTCAAACACATATTTAAACTACAGAGAGATACTACGACACATTATCAGAATGTGACTAAACTAATATGAAAACTTACAAAGCTAATAACTCGTGATTATATAGCTTAATTAGTATATTATATATATATATGCACACATACATATGTATATATTATATTCCATTCTTAGATACATCTCAAGAGGCATGCAATGCATGAATATTGGCACCAAAATACATATACTAGGATATTCATGGAGTATTATTCCTAATAGCTTCAAACTAGAATTAAGTGTCAATCAATAATAGAATATATAAGTAAATTGTGATATATTCATTCAACAAAATACCAAGCAACAATGAAAATTAACAGAAAATCTAGCATCATAGAACTACATGAATGAATATCACATAAAAAATACTGATTGAAAAGTATATGCACAAAAACTCATTTGTAATTTTATGTATAAAAGTACAAAATCAGTTCATACTAACTATGGTGTTACTAGTCAGGATAATAATACATCTGGGGGAAGTGGAGATTACAAGGGAACACAAATCTTCTGGGGTGGTGATAATGTTCTGTTTGTTGGCCCGGATGCTGGCAGTGTAGGTGAATTCACTTTGTGGTAATTAAGCTCTAACATTTACACTATGTGTATTTTCCATGTTTCCTAACTTCAATACAAGGTCTAAGAATACATAACCTGACGCTAATTTGAAAAGACACATCTGACACAAAATTTCACTGAAAAGTGAAACATTAAAGGATGAACCAAGTTCTGGCACCCAGATGCAATGAAACTTTTAAAAAAAGTGGGGAGGAGAAGAATGCAGTGTGGAAATCCTGCTATCTCATGGAAAAGAATAAAGAAATTCAAAACAAATGGAACTAACAAGAATTTAAGACAGAGAAAAATTACATTTCTGAATTTTTTCCACTTTCAAACCTACTCAGCAAATAAAATTCCTGTTTCAAATAACATGCTTTAACTAAAGCATATAAACATTAAATACAATGCAAGACATTGTGGAGGTTTAAATGAACCTATAAAGATGGGAAAAAATAATTATGACTTATGAAAGAATTAATTCTCAAATAATTCTTGCTCAAATTCTTCTTTCAGTTGAGTTCTTTCCAACTTTCAATGAAGATATATTTATAATGTTATACAAACTTTGTCAGAGTATAATGAACATAGAAATATAATAAATTTGTTCCGTGAAACTGCTGTATGTAAATCTGATATTAAAACATAAAAAAATAGTTCAAAACTAAAATAAAGTAATAACACATACCATATGCAACATTCCAAAATAAAACATTTAACATTTCAATAACATAATAATCTGCTAGCACCAACTTGATCTCATTCAAACAATGTAATGATTTATTATTAGGAAACATTTAATTTGTCATGCTCATAATTCACAAAAATACTCAATATGTGTTCAAAAGTAATTTTATAAAATTCAATGTCCATTTCTCATAAAACTCAGTAAACTACTAAGAAAAAACTAATTAATGGAAAAAACCCTCAAACTGAAATAAAAATCAAATCATTCAGTTTGCACTGAAATATGAGCTATTCCCATTATAGACTGATACCAGACAAGCATATCCACTCTCACTAAAAGTGGATATCCACTCTCACTGAAAGTGAAAGTGTTAGTTGCTCGGTTGTGTCCTGCTCTTTGTGACTCCATGGATTGTAACCTGCCAGGCTCCTCTCTACATGGAATTCTCCAGGCAAAAATACTGGAGTGGGTAGCCATTTCCTTTTTCAGGGAATCTTCCTACTTAATTAAGTAGAAGACAGAAAATTATAGAGATTGGAAACTAAATAAGATAGAAACAAGAAAAGCAAGAATATAAAAAGCTGGTTCTGTGAGATCAATGAAATAGAAAATATTTAACCAGATATAGCAGGCGAAAAGAATGACATAAATTACAAATATCAGGAATGAGAGAGCTGGCATTACTATGGACTCTGTGCTGTGCTATGCTTAGTTGAGTCCGACTCATTGTGACCCCATGGACTGTAGGCTGCCAGGCGCCTCAGTCCATGGGGATTCTCCAGGCAAGAATACTGGAGTGGGTTGCCATGCTCCCCTTCAGGGTATCTTCCCAACCAAGGGATCGAACCCAGGTCTCCTGCACTGCAGGTGGATTCTTTACCCTCTGAGCCACCAGGGAAGCCCATTATGGACTCTGCAGATATCTAAAAATATAAGAAGATATTTCTGTGAATAATATTATGCCAATATACTAGATAACTCAGAGGAAAGGGGCATATTTCTTGAAAGATGAAAATTGCCAAAGCTCACTCAGGAATAAATGGAAAACCTGAAGATCCCAATATCTACTAAATAAATTGAATTGGATCTTAAAACTTTCCCACAAAGAAAACACAAGACCCTGGTGGCTTCATTGTGCATTCCACAAAACATTTAAGAAAAAGAATACCAATTCTGCAAACACTCTTCCAGAAAATTAAAAGGAAACAATTTTTTCCTAACTCATTCTGCAAGCTAGTTATTACTTGATACCAAATTCAAACAAAAACATTATTAGATTTTTAAAAACTACAGACCACTATTCTTCATAAGATTTTCAAACAAAATTTTACCAGGTCAAATCTAAAAATATGTCAAAAAGAGAATACACTTTTCAAAATCCATGAACTCAACCTTATCATGAAAAGATATTTGACAAGCCCAAATTGAGGAAAATTCTACAAAATATTTCACCAACAGTCTTCAAATGTGTCAAAGTCAAGAAAAACAAGGAAAGACAGAGAAATTATCACATACTGGAGAAATCTGAATATAATGATTAAAGGCAACTTGGTACCCTGACCTTGATCCTGGGTCAGCAAGAAGATGTTAAAGAAAAAACTGGAGAGTTCTATTATATTGCAACCTTTAGTTCAGTGAATAGTATTGTACCAATGTTAATTTCTTTGTTTTGATAAATATGCCATGATTATGTAAGATGTTAACACTACCAAAACCTAGGTAAAGGGTTGAAATGCAAAGGAGCTAGAATACATAAAATAACTTTGAAAAAGAAGAAAGTCGGAAGGACATTAACTGATTTCAAGACATTAAAAAAGCAA
This sequence comes from Bison bison bison, assembly GCF_000754665.1. Classification (NCBI taxonomy): domain Eukaryota; kingdom Metazoa; phylum Chordata; class Mammalia; order Artiodactyla; family Bovidae; genus Bison; species Bison bison. The sequence continues at coordinate 2,910,905 of NW_011494830.1, forward strand.
CAATAGTCAAAACTGTCTGGTATTGGCATAAAGGCAGACAAATGGATCAAGGGAAGAGAATAGAAAGTTCAGAAATAGACCCACACACATATAGATAGCTGATTTTTGAAAAACGTATAAAGTTAATCCAGTGGTGAATAACACTTTCAAGTGACATTGTGATAACTAGCTATATACAACTGCAAAAAATAAACTTTAGTTCTTACCTTACATTATACACAAAAATCAATTCATAAAGGGATCATAGATCTAACATAAAACCTAAAACTACAAAAGCTCCAGAAAAAAAAGTCACAGGAGAAAATCTTTGTGATTTTGGCATAGATTTTTAAATGTGTCACCAAAAGTAAAATTAATAAAAGAACAAGTGTATAAATCAAATTTCACCAAATTAAAAGCTTCTGCTATTTATAAGACACTGTTAAAATAAAAAGACAAATCATAAACTTGGGGAAATATTTGCATTTATTGTTATTAAGAGTTTATAGAGAGAGCTTAAGAAAGCAAACAATCCAATAAAAACTGAATAAAATATTTGGACAGCTTTCCAAAGATGATATGTGAATGAGAAATAAGCACATGAAAAGATATTCAACATTATTATTCATTAGGAAATGCAAACTGAAACTATAGGAGAGACAATTAAATACCTATTAAAACAGTTAATATTTTAAAAGATGGCCATACTAAGCTAACTTTACTAAGGAGATAGAGAAAATGGAACTCATACACTGCTGGCTAAAATATATAATAAATCAAGAAGTTTGGGAAAAGACTGACTTTTTTTTTTTTAAGCAAAATATCCATGTATCATATAATCCAACCAGTCTACCTCTAGGATTTACCCAAAAAGCAAGCATACTCCATGAAAAGACTTATAGAAATATGCTTACTGAAGCTTTAGTTTAATAGTCCAAACTGGAAATAACCTAATGGTCGTTAGCAGGTGAATGGATTAACAAACTGTGGTAAATCCTTTTATCAATATACTACCACCACCAATCTCGGCAAGTTTATATGCAGATGAGTGTTTAGGAACAAGATGTTCACAAACTGATAGACAAAAGAATTGATATAAAACAAAAATAGCTCCATGAGTCAACCTCTCAAATGTAAGACCCTCCAAAACAAAGAATACAATGAGACAAATGCTTTGTATTCTCAGTAAACCATCACAAGAGAAATAAATTCTCTCTCCAGAAAACTCACATAATAAAAACATTGTATAGATGCCTTAAAAATTGGTGAAGATGTGTTTAGCATTAAAAATATATAGTATTCTTGCTGTGTGTATAGATTAATTTTCTAAAAATTTCTACTTGAGTTAATACTTAGAATATGTAATATCTAATCTTTATTTTTGTTTTTGGCCTGAAGTAACCTAGCATTGTTTTTTAATCTGTTCAATTGTTTGGTCTGTTTAAACCAAATTGACTCCTGCCTGCCAAACTCTCAAGGCCTGTGTTAAAATTTTGACAATCCAAGAGATTTGAATTTAGAGAATTTTGTGGAAGTCAAGTATTAATGCACCAAATTCTGAGTGAGAATCGATCAGTCAAAAAGGATAATCCTCTTCTGAGAAACAGTTGCATGTACAGAAGGCTCAGATGTACCGAAGACTTCAGAAGAAACCTCTGTAATCCGAGGCTTATCACTAGCCTGCCCTGAGTACATGACATTTCCACCTTGTTGAGCTCAGACATTCAGCTTTCATCTTCTCCCATATGTAAACCCACGAGAAAATCTCTCAGATTTATACTTCAAGGCTACCTTCTCTGAACTCTTTTTATCATTCATGGTCACCAATCTCCATATTTTTATTTTTGAAAGTGCCTCTTACCAAGAAAAGTTTCATGAACACTAAAAATCTGGCTATTTCAATGATTCTTAGAGCAACTCTCTCGCCAGGCAATTTTGTAGGATATATGCCACCTTCATTCCCTATGAAGAAAAGCAATCAAGAGGAGACTATGTTCTAGTACACAGAACATAGTGCACTAGAATTAATAAATAAATAAATTTATTTATTAAAAATAAATATAATTAAGTATAATTGCTACTATTTCTGCAGTTTTCTATTCCATAAAAACTGTGACCAAATTCTGCCATTTTTAACCTTCAATCAAGTTGTCACTCAGACTTAGGGACCTGTTAGTGGAGTCTACCCATGAGCTCTACAGGAATACATCCAGAAGCCAAATATCACTGCCACACCTGCATGCAACACTATCTATCCTCTGTCTCCATCTCTCAGACAAGTTCAGGAACCACCGGTCTGGTGTGTCAGTGTGTGACTAAGTCAGCCTAGATTGGCCGCGTGAGATACATTAGATATGTTCAAGAGGCTACAGAATAATAAGCTCTGTAAAAATACATTAATTTTCATGCTTCTATATGTCTTTTTGTTGTTGTTATTATAATTTCAGAAAAATTTCCTCAGGAACAATGTTAAAACATCAAGCTTACATATTTTAACAGAATAAAACTGTCCTATCTACCCTCTCCCCCCATGACAAGAGCATAGTGTGCAACAAATCTAAACCTGGTATGAAAACGGGAGAGACTGAAGAGTAGAGGCGCAGAGTGGGTTACTGGGCACGGCGTGAATCAAGACAATTTGCTAGGATTCATCCATTCCCACCCACAGTATTCAAATTGTCATCACATTCTAGAAAATATCTCTGTGCAGTCCATTCAGAAAAGCACCATGGGGACACACAAATGAATAGCTTTCCTGAAATGTTTAATGACATAGAAGAAAGAAGAGGGAATTTAATTCAATGAACTACTTTAAAGCCAGTGAAAGTGAAGTCATTCAGTCGCTACTGACTCGTGGCGACCCCATGGACTGTAGCCCACCAGGCTCCTCCATCCATGGGATTTTCTAGGCAAGAGTACTGGAGTGGCTTGCTATTGCCTTCTCCAAAGTATGATAAGTATAAAAGCATAAAGATTACTAAGGCTTTAGTAAAGGGGCTTCCAAGGCGGAGCTAGTGGTAAAGAACCAGCCTTCTTCAGGAAACTCAAACAGGGGTTCTGTATCAACCTAGAAGGGTGGGATGGGGAGGGAGATTGGAGGGAGTTTCAAAAGGGAGGGGATATATGTTTACCTATGGCTGATTCACCTTGAGGTTTGACAGAAAACAGCAAAATTCTATAAAGCAATTATCCTTCAGTAAAAAAAATAAATTTAAAAAAAGAACCCTCCTTCTAATGCAGGAGACATAAGAGACTTGAGTTTGATCACTGGGTTGGGAAGATCCCTTGGAGGAGGGCTTGCAACCCACTCCAGTATTCTTGCCTAGGGAATCCCATGGACAGAGGAGCCTGGCGGGCTATAGTCCATGGGATCACACAGAGTTGGACACAACTAAAGCTTCTTAGCATGCATGCACACGTGGAGCCTAAAAGAAGAGGAAGTAATCAGGTGCAGATATAAAACAAAACTGACAACACACAGCAAAATGAAGAAAGTATTCTGGAAAATGAAGAATAAAGATAATGTTAGGAATTAAAGTGGTAAAGAAGGAAAGATTGCAGAGCTTAATATATAAGAACCTCTGAGTGACTTACATTTGGAAGGAAGAAGGAGAAGGCTGAGGAAGAGAAGAGGAGGAGATGAAAACAGGAATGAAAAGAAAAGCAAATGTGAAAGGAAACTTATTTATAAGTCCAAAAAATAATATTGAGTGGCACTGAATAGAGTTAAATTATAAAAGGATTTCAAGTTTTGACTGAGAACAAATTCTTGAGTTCACTGAAGACTTGTTTGAGAACCCAGCCAAGTAATGTGCGTGAAAAGGAACCATTACCATCAGCCTGACTTTAAGGAACTTGACTGTGAAGAGTTAAGCACAGTTGAAAAAGGTCATCTTTACAGGAAGTCTGGTTGGTGTTAAAATAGAGAAAAAGCTCAACTATGTTGGTATATAGAAGAAAAAGAATCACAGAGGTAAAGTCATGACATGTCACATAGTCCAGAGACAGGAGGATTATTTGGATAATGGAAAACTTTCAACGTCCGTCACGGGAAGGACTGATACTGAAGCTGAAGCTGCAATACTTTGCCCACATGGTTCAAAGAGCTGACTCATTGGAAGAGACTCTGAGGCTGGGAAAGAATGAAGGCAGGAGGAGAAAGGGGTGACAGAGGATGAGATGGTTGGATGGTAACACCAATTCAATGGACATGAGTTGGAGCAAACTCCAGGAGATAGTGAAGGACAAGGAAGCCTGGTGTGCTGCAATCCATGGGGTTGCAGAGTCGGACACCACTTAGTGACTAAACTACATAGAACAAATTCAGGAATTTTAAAAAAAAAAGACACTCTCCAAATAAAAATGAAAAGTTTTCCTTTTTTCTGATCTATCACATATACTAAAAAGGATGAAGGAAGGAAGGCAGAGTGTAAGTCCAAAATAAAATTCTCTTTATGGGGTACTTTTGGGAAATATATAGTTTGTCAATGTCTGAATACCGCCCACCAGTCAAAGGAGAAGAGAGGGCACTGTACTAGAAATATGCATAAGCAAAATTACATATACCTTTCTCAAAATCATAAACAAAATCATTTATAGTCATACATCCAGCTCAATTCCCCCTGACTTACAAAGTGTTGTTGTTGTTCAGTTTCCCAGTTATGTTCTACTCTTTAAGACCCCATGGACTGCAACACTTCAGGCCTCCCTGTCCCTCACCATCTCCCAGAGTTTGTCCAGGTTCATGTTCATTACATCCATGATGTCATCCAGCCATCTAATCCCATGATGCTCTCTTCTCCTTCGGCCCTCAATCCTTCCCAGTATCAAGGACTTTTCCAATGAGTCATCTGTGCTCATCAGATGACCAAAATACTGGAGCTTCAGTTTCAGCATCAATCCTTCCAGAGAATATTCAGGGTTGATCTCCCTTAAAATTGACTGACTTGACTCCTTGCTGTCCAAGGCACTTTCAGGAGTCTTCTCCAGCACCACAGTTCAAAGGCATCAATTCTTTGGCGTTCTGCCTTCTTTACAGTACAGCTCTCACAACCATAAGTGACCACTGGGAAGAGCAGAGCCTTGACTATAAAGACCTTTGTCAGCAGAATAATGTCCCCGCTTTTCAACACACTGTCTAGGTTTGTCATTGCTTTCCTGCCAAGAAGCAATCATCTTCTGATTTCATGGCTTAAGTTGCCATCTGCAGTGATTTTAGAGTCCAAGAAGAGGAAATCTGTCACTACTTTCACTTTTTCCTCTTTTATTTGCGATGAAGTAATGGGGACAGATGCCATGACCTTAGGTTTTTTAAAATTTAGTCCTAAGCTGGCTCTTTCACTCCCCTTCTTCACCCTCATCATGAGGCTCTTTAGTTTCTCGTTTTCTGCCATTAGAGTGGTATCACCTGCATATCTGAGGTTGTTGATGTTTCTCCCGCCTATCTTGATTCCAGCTTGGCATTTCTCATGATGTGCTCAGCATATAGGTTAAACAAACCAGGTGACAGCAGACAGCCCTGTACTATTCTTTTATCAATCTTGAGCCAATCAGTTGTTCTATACAGGGTTATATCTTGACCTGCATACAGATTTCTCAGAAGACAGGTAAGATGGTCTGGTATTCCCATTTCTCTAAGAACTTTCCACAGTTTGTCATTATCCACACAAAGGCTTTAGTGTGGTGGATGAAACAGAGTTAGATGTTTTTCTGAATTTCCCTTGCTTTCTCTATAATCCAGCAAATGTTGACAATTTGATCTCTAGCTCCTCTTCCTTTTCTAAATCCAGCTTGGATATCTGGAAGTTCTTAGTTTGCATAATGCTGAAGCCTAACATGCAAGATTTTAAGCATGATTTTTAGCATGAGCAATGAGTGCGATTGTCTCATGGTTAGCACATTCTTTGGTACTACGCTTCTTGGAAATTGGGATGAGGACTGACCTTTTCCAGTTCTGTGGCCACTGCTGGGTCTTCCAGATTTGCTGACAAAGTGAATGAAAAACCATGATGGCATCCTCCTTTAGGGCTCTGAATAGTTCTGCTGGAATTTCATTGCATCCACTAGCTTTATTAACACCAGTACTTCTTAAGGCCCACTTCGAACTCCAGAATGTCTGGCTCTGGGTGACTAACCACACCTTGAAGTAATTGGGTTCATTAAGGTATATTTTTTATACAGTTCTTCTTTGTGTTCTTTCCATTTCTTCTGATCTCTTTGGCATCTACTGGGTCTCTACCATTTATATCCTTTATTGTGCCCACCTTTGGATGGAATGATCCCTTGATGTTTCTGATTTGCCTGAAGAGATCTCTAGTCTTTCCCCGTTTGTTGTTTTCTTCTACTATTAAGCACTGTTCATTAAGAAGGCCTTCTTGTCTCTCCTAGCTATTCTTGGAACTCTGTGTTTAATTGGATGTATCTTTCCCTCTCCCTTGCTTTTTGCCTCTCTTCATTCTTCTGCTGTTTGTAAAGCTTCCTCAAATAATCACTGTCTTGCTTTTCTTTTTCTTTGGGATGGTTTTGTTCGCCACCTCCTGTACAATTGTATAGTAGACCTACAAAGTAGTGAGTATCAGTTTATACATCAGAAACTATTTCACGTCATTCAGTTTGCCAGGCAAATCCCAAGCCTGCTGAAAGCTTCCAAGTTTATGTATAAGATTGCAGGTTCCCTGTGCATAGAAGAATACCTCATATTCACAAAAGCTGGAGTTCAATGTGTCTTTGTATGAAGGGAGTCTGTAGATGAGAGAACCTTAGTATTGTTATACAAAAACAGTAAATCCAAAGAGCATCACTTTTCAGTTCCATCCTGCAATTCTGTACATATCAAAACCTAATGTCATAAACAGAAGGGATCCTCCATATACTTGGAAAGAAACTAGGAGATTTAAATCTTTCAGTTTGTTTCTTAATTGGACAGCACAAAGTCAACTAGGATCTAGGGACTGTCTTCAATAAGCAATAATTGGCTTAGATATAAATAAAGATGTAAAGATATAGATATAGACAACCCCAGGTGGCTCAGTGGTAAAGAAACCTCCTGCCCAGCTGGAGATGCGGGTTTGATCCCTGGGTCAGGAAGATTCTCTAGAGAAATAGAAACCCACTCCAGTATTCTTGCCTGGGAAACCCCATGGTCAGAGGAGCCTGGCAGGGGTTGCAAAAGAGTTGGACACAAATGAGTGACTAAAAAATCTATTGCAAGGGGCGTCTCAAGTGGTCCTAGTGGTAAAGAACCTGTCTGCCAATGCAGGAGACATAAGAGATGTGGGTTTGATCCTTGGACTGGGAAGATCCCCTGGAGGAGGGCATGGCAACCCATTCCAGCATTCTTTCCTGGAGAATCCCATGGACAGAGGAGCCTGGTGGGTTACAGTCCATAGGGTTGCAAAGAGTCGACATGCTCACACAATCTGTTGCAAGAGTATCTTCAAACAAAACCTCTTTGTTCCGTTTTGTGTAGGAATCCAGGGTTTCTTGAGGTATATGTATTACCCAGGATCTCAAGATCACAAATGTGAAAGAATGTCCAAATTCTGGGATGCTTAAGACAACAGTTATATCCTATCCAACTCATATCCTTCCTAATAAATCCCAACAATCTTCCAATCCCCTTCACCATGCATTTTCCACTGGTGATGGTTTAGTTGCTAACTAGTGTCTGACTCTTGAGGCCCCCGTGGACTGTTTCCTGCCAGGCTCCTTTGTCCATGGGACTCTCCAGGCAAGAATACTGGAGTGGGTTGCCATTTCCTTCTCCAGGGGATCTTCCTAACCCAGGAATTTAACCTGGGTCTCTTGCATTGCAGGCAGATTCTTCACCGACTGAGCTAAGAGGAAAGCACAGAGACTACATCTTCCAGAGACACTAGAAAATACTGAAAATGCAGAAAATGTGTAAATTGACCAGATGATATTTCAGTTTCAGAGATTACTTTAAACATAATTCTTCTTCTGTACATTTGAAATTAAATTTAATTTTAGAAAGCAGCTGGATTATGCACTATTTGGGATCATCTACTTAGTCTGGTCAGTTAATCTATGAAAAAAAGAGCAAAAAATATAGAATGGAGAAAAGACAGTCTCTCCAGTAAATGGTGCTAGGAAAACAGACAGCTACATGTTAAAGAATGAAATTAGAATATTCTGTAACACCATATAAAAAACCCAATATGAATTAAAAACCTAAATGTAAGATTGAATACTAAAAACTCTTAGAGGAAAACACAGATGAAACAGTCTTTGACGTAACTCGCGACAGTATTTCTTGATCCATCTCCTAGAGTAATGGAAATAAAAATGTAAAATGAATAAATGGGACCTTATTAAATTTATTAAGATTTTGCACAGCAAAGTAAACTGTAAGCTAAAGGAAAAGACAACCCTCAGAATGGAAGAAAATATTTGTAAATGATGCTACTGACAAGGGCTTAATTTCCAAAACACAAAAACAAGTCATACAGCTTAATATTAAAAAAAAACACCAAAAAACCCAATCAAAAAATAGGCAGAAGACCTAAATAGACATTTCAAAGAAGACATACAAATGGCCAACAAGCACATGAAAAGATGCTCAATACTTTTAATTACTAAAGAAGTGCCAATCAAAACTACAATGAGATATCACCTCATACCTGTCAGAATGGCCATCATTAAAAAGACTACAGTTAACAGATGTTGGAGATGGCATGGAGAAAACAGAACTCTCCTATACTTTTGGTGGGAATGTAAGTTGGTGCAGCCACTATGGGAAATAGTACAGAGGTTCCTTAAAAACTAAAATAGAGGAACCATATGATCCTGCAATCCCACTCCTGGGCACATATCTGGAGAAAACTGTACTTTGAAAAGATAGGTGCACTCCAATGTCCATAGCAACACTATTTACAATAACCAAGACATGTCAGCAACCTAAGTGTCCATCGTCAGATGAATGGATAAAGGAGATGCAGTATATTTACACAGTTCAGTTCAGTTGCTCAGTCGTGTCCGACTCTTTGTGATGCCATGAATAGCAGCACACCAGGCCTCCCTGTCCATCACCACCTCCTGGAGTTTACCCAAACTCATGTCCATTGAGTCAGTGATGCCATCCAACCATCTCATCCTCTGATGTCCCCTTCTCCTCCTGCCTTCAATCTTTCCCAACATCAGGGTCTTTTCAAATGAGTCAGCTCTTTCCATCAGGTGGCCAAAATATTGGAGTTTCAACTTCAACATCAGTCCCTCCATGAACACCCAGGACTGATTTTCTCCAGGATGGACTGGTTGGATCTCCATGCAGTCCAAGGGACTCTCAACAGTCTTCTCCAACACCACAGTTCAAAAGCATCAATTCTTCGGCACTCAGTCCTCCTTATAGTCCAACTCTCACATCCATATGTGACTACTGGAAAACCATAGCCTTGACTAGATGGACCTTTGTTGACAAAGTAATGTCTCTGCTTTTCAATATGCTATCTAGGTTGGTCATAACTTTCCTTCCAAGGAGTAAGCATCTTTTAATTTCATGGCTGCAATCACCATCTGCAGTGATTTTGAAGTCCCCCAAAATAAAGTCAGCCACTGTTTCCACTGTTTCCCCATCTATTAGTCATGAAGTGATGGAACTGGATGCCATGATCTTAGCTTTCTGAATGTTGAACTTCACACTAGCTTTTTCACTCTCCTTTTTCATCAAGAGGCTCTTTAGTTCATTTTCTGCCATAAGGATGGTGTCATCGGCATATCTGAGGTTATTGATATATACATAATGGATTATTTATTACTTGTCAATAAAAATGAATAAAATAATTTCATTTGCAGCAACATGAATGGACTTAGTGATTACCATATTTAAGTGAAATAAGTCAGACAAAGATAATAAGTCAGACAAGATATGACATCACTTATGTGTCAAATCCAAAAAAAAAAATGATATAAATGAATTATTTACAAAACAGAAACAGACTCACAGACATAGAAAACAAATTTATGGTTACCAAAGAGAATTGTGGGGCTTGAGGATAGAGGGGAGATTAATTAGGAGTTTGGAGTCTGTGTACTCAAAAATCAACCATGTAATTCAACATTAAGATCACATCACTATTGGCTTATCAGTTTTATTTTGGAGGCAAACATTAGTTTGAGTTGAGATAGGAGCTACTTCTTCAAAGTCAATAAATTTATTTATGTATTAATTGCCCAATAACATAATATTTCTAGTGACTGAATGAAACACAGTTGCAATATGTTTTATATATATATATATGCATATACTATATTATATGGCTAAAATTTGCATAAACATTTCTCCCTTTTTAATGAAGTCACAGTTTAAAAGTATATGGAACAACCTAAACATCTTGACTTTACAAAAATTGAAGCTATCAATGATAATGAAACAGTGGATCAAGTTTTCATAGATCAAACATTTGTGCAAGCAACTTTCTTCCTGGAAATGGTCACTAGGTTTAAAACAGCAATGACAATAATGTAAGGGAAATGTGATATACAGGTCTCTAGAAAGCAGCTGTGCAAACAAAGGGAAGAACTTTATGGAAAACCATGACACATTAAGAGACCCGTTGATTACATTTCATGTCTAATTCAAGAAATTTTGCTTAAAGAAAATCAAGAACATAACCTCAAATGGATAATTTAGTAGGTTACACACTGCCTTCATATTGCTTGATTCATGTTTTTCACTTGACAGAACACCCTTTGCAGTCTGTATCTAAAATGATTAGATTTCAGTAATGCAGATTTTGTACCAAATGCATTATACTAGTTGACACATACACATAACATTCCTGTATCTCTGTGTATTTGAAAAATAGGATAATGTTTACTATTTTAAGAATGAAATAGGATATTTTAAAATATAGTACTTGGCAAGTAGCTAGCAATATTAATCTTCTTTTCCAAATCCAAGAGAATAGTTTTCTCATCATGACAACATACTGAAATATTGCCATGATGACAGGTTACATTTTAGTATTCTGTAACTTACCACATTTGAGTAATGCCTAACCTTTTGCTTATCGGAAAATGAGCTTATAGAACTTCTTGAAATAAACTACTATTAATGCCTTTAGCATTATTTTTTTTTTACTAGTTTAGATTATTTCTTAAAAGGTCTTCTATAAAAGATAAATTTAAATCTTCTATGCCCTTGATTTTATAATTAAAAGATATTTATCTGAGTTCTATTATTTTTTCTGATATCCCTTCAAATAATCTTCAGATAAACAAATTATAAACAAAGATAAATCAATTTTTGATTATCTTATTTAATTAATATTGTCATTTTAAATGTATAAATTTAAAAATCCTTCTATAAGAGACAATTCTTCAATATTTCCCTTGAAGACATTATCTGATACTACAAAAGGAATTTTGCTATCCATTTTTACTAAAACATTACATTGAAAGTACAAACAAAAGTGAAAAATCTATTTAAAGCTTTGTATCACAAATATCTCAAATCAGGATGATTCCATTAACCCTTAACTATTTCCTAATCCTCTACTTTTCAAATATTTCTACTCACAGAAAAAGGGGGAATGGCAAATGAAGTAATATTGAAATAATAATAACTAATAATAATAATAACTGAAAGCATTTACATTCTTCGTCTTTCCTTTTTACAGTAACTTTTTAAAGCTCTACAATCTTTTCAGTAGATATTAATAATAACTGCATTTTTTCAAGAACAATGATCCTGCCCTGTGGGACACACACACTGGGTTTGCCTTCATGATTTTTCTCTTCAAAGGTGGATAAGAAATATCCTTTTCAGTCTTTCCCTTGGATATAGAAGGCCATTTCTGTTTCTCTTTCTTTAAAGGATAAATAACCTTCTGAATCATCATCTCCTCTCGGCTGACTGCTGCCAGCATCTGTTTTCAGTCATCCGCTACATACCTTCCAAGACTTTTCTCTTCATCTTTCTGACCTTCTCTCTCTGACCCAAATCTCTGCACCTCTTTTCTCAATTTGCACTCATTTTTCCTACCTCCTACACCCTTCTTATAGTTTATATCAAGCTCATTGTTTTTATATGTTCCTCACTTATAATACTATCAAAAATTGCTATGTCAACAATTTTAAGTATTTGAGGTAGAATCCAGATGTTTGTATTGAACAGCAGTGCCAAACACCAGACACTAAAGTATAGAAAGGGGAGGGGGAAACAGACACTTAATATAAACAATATGTTTACAAATCTTTATGTACTGGGTGAAATATTTTTTAACTCATATAGCTAGACAGAATACTGAACCTGTGTATGAAATAAAAAGCATTAAAATTATTAAGTTTGAAAAATGTTTCTATATTGTTTCCACAACTTCAGCTGGATTTACCTGAGTGTAGAACTGTATTTTAGTTTTATTATTAAAAAGCAGACTTAATATTACTTCTATTTTTTAAACCAACAGAAGGATTGGTTACGAAAGCAGTTAAACTAGAACATAGCTTATTTATATTGTGAAAAAAATCTCAATTTTCTAATTAATTAATCATAATACATGATCATTGATTGCACACAGGTTTCTTTATACTAAGAAACATAACAGGACTTGAAAAGAACTCATTATGATCAGGAAGAAAATTATGCATCAGGAATAAAAATTTTTTATACTTTTCATGTGGTATGTTAAAAAAAATCTAGGTTAGATAAACCAATATTACAGCCTCAACTTTTCTGTTTTCTAGCTCTATGATCTTAGGCTAATTATTTAAATTCTGTACAGTTTCTTCATATGTAAAATAAAGACAACAGTAGTGCATATCTCATATCTTTTCTATGAAGAATAAATGTAAAATGCAATTAAAAGTACTTGGCATAATGTCTAATTAAAGCATATATAATCAATAAAATATCATTATTATAAAATAATTACCACTGCCCCATTATATAGTTGAAACTCAAATTATGTAAATACCTCTCTCAGAACACTTTACAGTTGGTTTGTATTTGGATGTGTTTGTCTATGGGAACCTCTGATGGCTTCCTTTAATTATTTAAGTGTATAAGGAATGGTATATTGAGATATATGTGTGAATACTCAATAAGTATTTCAGAGATCAAACAAAAATTAACAGGACCTAATTAAGGGGTATGTGTGTGCATGTATGTATCCTATATGTAAGAATGTGTGTGTGCATGTGTGTGCATGCTCAGTCATGTCTGACCCTTTGCAAATCCGTGGACTATAGCCCACCAGGCTCCTCTGTCCATATGATTTCCCAGACAATAATACTGGAGTGGGTTGCCATATCCTTCTCTGGAGGATCTTCCCAACCGAGTAATCAAACCTGCCTCACCTGCATCTCCTGCATTGGCAGGTGGACTTTTTTTTTTTTTTTTTTACCACTGAGCCACCAGGGAACCCCAAACATCAACAACATATCTTAATCTAGCACGGTATGTGTACGTAAGATATGTGGATCTTTGCCTTCCAAATGTGTTGTTGACTACTGCATAGCTATTTCATTTTTAGATTTTCCCAAAAAATGATAATTATTAAAATCTCACAAATTACTATACATTTTTTAATTTGCCTTACTTAGCCTTGTTTCTGTTTTAAGCAAGATGGGTTTTTTAAACTGATATTTCTACTACATTGTATTAAGATGATAACAAAGTGCTAAACTTTGGATGCAGAAAACTCCTGTAAAAAACAGAGCCACGCACTGATATTTCATTCTAATTGTTGTACTTGAAGCATGGATTTGGATAGAAATAAAGTCCAGGTGTAGAGAATTGGTTCACAATGAATGAAAAAGGAAGAACTTACATTCAAATCAGAACTATTTATCTAAATGTAGCAAGATAATTTCACCATAAGTTTAAGGCAGTTCTATTTAACTAAAGAGAAAAATGGTGTTCTCCATCTAAAAGATTATATTCCAATACACTCAGATTTTTTAAATGTAGAGGAAAGTTCAGCAAAATATCAGGATATTGAAACTGAAGAATCTGACTGAAAAAAAAAAACTCTACCCTTTATATCCAGGCATATATAATCAATTATGAAAATGCACTTTTCTATTGCTTTTTTTTTCTTCATACAACAGCTGAAGGAAGAAATAGCCTCAAAATCAGTTAATATAGGAAACCAAGAAACATTCCATTTAATCCTTGTGTTTCTTTATTTTTCTTCCCACAGTAATAAAATATCCCTTTCTGCAGAAGCTAAATTATTTGAATAGAAATGTGAAATAGGCAAGTTTCAGACATCCTTATATCTTCCAAACCCAGATCATGAATAACAACAAACTTTAATCATTTTCTTGGCAAGAGACATAAAACTAAGCTGGTGTATATATCTTTAAAAAAAAACAAAACAGGTTTACACTTTTCTGATGTCGTGTGATTAGCTAATAGAAGTTCCTTTTGCTATATAATGCACTGTTCTTTCCCTGAAGGACTCATAAACTTCTCTAGGCAACACCTAGTTAAATCGGGCATTTATTAAATTTCACTATCCTTTTAATTCACCTTTGAACTCTTGGAACAGATTATTAAATGAGGCAGCCAGAGTTCCCTTTTGCACCTGCAAATAACAATTGACTCTACAATTAAGGAACATTTCGTCTCTTTTGAAATTCAAATAATGGCATTAAAACAGAGTGTAATATTTTTATCTGCATCTGGTCAGGCTATTTCCTGGCATTTGGGATGAGGTAACAGGATGACTGCATAAAAATGCTGCATAAAAATGCTGAGATAATCTCTAGGTGACTTCAGAAATGCAGACAACTTCTGGACATTAAGAGTATACAGTATCAAAACAGACCACACATCTCTAAAGCCACTTTAAGGGGCAGGACATGGGGGGAGGGAGAAAAGAAAATGATATACTTTTTTGTTTCTACATGGAAACAAGAAAATTTCAAACTAAATCAACATTAATATTTAATTTGGATGAAAAATAATAAGGAAAATAGATTTCTAGCAATCTTAGAGATCATTATCCAAAAAGACTTAAAACATTTAACGCAATGGACTATGAAAAAAGCTGATTGCCGAAGAATTGATGCTTTTGAACTGTGGTGTTGGAGAAGACTCTTGAGAGTCCCTTGGACTGCAAGGAGCTCCAACCAGTTCATTCTAAAGGAGATCAGCCCTGGGATTTCTTTGGAAGGAATGATGCTAAAGCTGAAACTCCAGTACTTTGGCCACCTCATGCAAAGAGTTGACTCATTGGAAAAGACTCTGATGCTGGGAGGGATTGGGGGCAGGAGGAGAAGGGGACGACAGAGGATGAGATGGCTGGATGGCATCACTGACTCGATGGACGTGAGTCTGGGTGAACTCCGGGAGTTGGCGATGGACAGGGAGGCCTGGTGTGCTGCGATTCATGGGGTCGCAGAGTCGGACACGACTGAGCGACTGAACTGAACTGAACTGAACTGACACTTCCCCAAACAGTCATTATACCCTTTTCTCATACCCACTTTCATAAGTATATTCTCTGGAGTAGTTTTCATTTCTTACCTACCAAAGCTCATGTAGACATTTCCAAAGCCTCTCCCACAGAACTGTTCTTTGAAACCTGAAGACTATATTCAATATCTGTATTACTTTCATTATCTGTATTCATCTCTAACAGGGTATTGTGTGTTACTAACTACTCAATTTTTACTACTATTGAACTCTTTCCCAGTTAATCTAAAAAGGATATTAAAATCCTTAACTCCAACTAAGACTTTTCTAAATTTCATCATTTTTTGAAAGAGTTCTTTGCCACTATCATCTCCTACATTTACATATTCCTGAATTCAAAATTCAAAATATGAAATAGTAAAGTATTCACAAAGAACTAAAATGAATTTGCAATACCCTTGTAATTTCATAAACTTTAGAGTTGCAAGAAATCTCAAATATTTAGCTTAATCTTACCATCTATGGATGAGGAAACTAAGTCCCACAGAGATTAAAAAACTTGTCTGTGATCATCCATCTCATGACTAGCAGCAAGCCTCTGCCAAAATGTGTGCTTGACTGCACATATGCCCCTTCACCAAAATCACATGTATCCTGACTCACCTCACCCTAGGCTCTTCAAAGCAGTTCCTCAGAGCTGTCTGAGTTGCTTAATGGAATCAGCATTTCCCAAGACTGTCGTGGTGGAATTATTTCCTATTATCTCTCAAAACTGTCCCAGTTTAAAAAGTAAATCATAAGGTCTAAAGAAGCTGTTGTATATGTACATATATATAATAGAATATTATTTAGCCACAAAAAGGAATGCATTTGAGTCAGTTCTAATGAGGAGGATGAACCTAGAACCTATTATACAGAATGAAACAAGTCAGAAAGAGAAAAACAAATATATATTAACGCATATATATGGAATCTAGACAGATGGGTATAGATGAACCTATATGCAGGGCAGCAGCAGAGATACAGACATAGAGAACAGACTTATGAACAAGAGGAGTGGAGGAGGAGAGAGTGAGATGAAGGGAGAGAGTAACATGGAAACATATATACCACCATATGTAAAATAGACAGCCAATGGGGAATTGGCTGTATGACTCAGGGAACTCAAACCAGGGCTCTGTGACAACCTGGGGGGGCAGTGGGGGGGAGGTGGTGTGGGATGTGGGAGGGAGGTTCAAGAGGAAGAGCACATATGTATACCAATGGCTGATTCATGTCAATGTATGGCAGAAACCAACACAATATTGTAAATCAATTAAGAATACTTTTTTTAAAAAAATCAATTAAGAATACATTTAAAACAAAAACAAAAAAATAAATCATAAGATCACCCTAGTTAATAAACTACTCAGGTCTAAACTGGAGGCTGGGTATCCCTCTCAAAACAAAATTTTTAAAGCACTGAATCCTAGTCTCTATGTATATTGATAGTGCAAACCTTTCCCTGATTTTTAAAAGCAACTAAACTAAAATCAAAGCAACCTTTTATAAGACTATCTCTTATCAAGTTATTTTTTTCCTTCTATTAGACTCAGCATTTCTTTATACAGACCTCAACATAAATTCTATAAAAAAAGAAAGCAGCATAGAAACTGCCAAAGAAAATTTGCCACTTGCCATCTACTTCTACAAAGATTAAATCATGTGCTCCTGTTGATGCTGACCTACAGCACAGACTGAAAGGAGTTCACAGTGGAGATCAAGAATGAGGCACTGTGTGTTCTGGGAAAACCTGGAAGAACATGCCTTCACATAAATATTTTCAGAAGATTTTATGAGCCCAAATTCTTGCATCTTCTTATATCTAGAAAAACGCTAAAATCATTAGTGGAGACAACTGCTCCTCATGACTAGCAGCAACCTTCTCAGGAAAAGCAAGTCTCTGCCAAACTGCATCTTTGACTGCGTATCCTCCTGCACCAAAATCACATGTATCCTGACCATGCCCCCCGCCCCCAGCTTTTCAGAGCATTTCCTCAGACCTATCTGAAATGCTATTTCCCAAACTATGTTCCACATTTTGCCCCAAATAAAACTTAACTCATAACTCTCACACTGTGCAATTTTTTTTCAGTCAACAAAATATGCAGCACATTGTATATTCAACATATCAATAAGACATCACATTATTCAAACAACTCATATGCAGTAAAGCTGGTATCAAAAAGGCAGTAAATGGCAAAGAGGTGTGGGACATGTGAGTTATAGAAGTTGGAGGAGGTCAAAAGATAGAAGGCAGAAAGACATTAGAAGAGATTTCATGAGAAATATGCCATCTTGGGGAATCAACAGAGTAGTAAATGGCAAAGAGGTGTGGGAAATATGAGTTATAGAAGTTGGAGGAGGTCAAAAGATAGAAGGTAGAAAGACATTAGAAGAGATTCCATGAGAAAGATGCCACTTGGGGAAAGATCTTGCAGTTCAGTTCAGTCGCTCAGTCGTGTCCGACTCTTTGCGACCCCATGAATCACAGCACTCCAGGCCTCCCTGT
>NW_011494830.1:2928973-2949928 GCF_000754665.1 Bison bison bison
CTTCTTCACAGTCCAACTCTCACATCCATACATGACCACAGGAAAAACCATTGCCTTGACTAGACGAACCTTTGTTAGCAAAGTAATGTCTCTGCTTTTGAAAGATCTTTAACGAGACCCAATTTCAAGAGCCAGAATGCTGGAGAGTGAAGCAGAAAAGAGAGAAAATTATGACCATATTCAGGGAATTTGAAGTACCTGAAGCAGGTTGAAGAAGAGATGATACTGTGGGAGTGGTGAGACAGGAATCTGGAGCAACAGTGTGTGTGTGTGTGTGTGTGTGTGTGCACGCGTGCGCACGCACGCTTAGCTGCTGAGTTGTGTCCAACTCTTGGTGATCCCAAGAACTATAGCCCACCAGGCTCCTCTGTCGGTGGGATTTTCCCAGCAAAATACTGGGGTGGGTTGCCATTTCCTACTCCAGGGGATCTTCCTTACCCAGGGATCTAACCCAAGTCTCCAATGTCTCCTGCACTGGCAGCCAGATTCTTTACCTCTGAGCCACCTAGGGAGCCCAACACAATAGAGAGAGGAATGTGAATGTACAGATGATCAGTTTATGTTACCCATTAGCCAGTGGGAAGCTAGTAAAATTTCCAAAGAAGTTGACAGCAAACACACTTTTGGGATAATCTGATAGCAGTTTGTAGATTTTTCAGTAGAACTCATTTTAGAACATTTTTGCAAACATCTAGCTGTGAAGTAGAGAAAAATACTAGGTCAGAATTAATAAGAACATGGATTAGGAAATTAGTCACATCTGGGTTTGAGTTCCTACTATTTACTTTGTGTTTTGAAAAATTTTCTAAGCCTTTATAATTTTTTTTTCCAGATTCCACCTTTGTAATCTAGGAAGGATTAATAGGAAACTCAATGTTGTTTGCAGGAGAAGTGAAATGGAACAACATATTTATCTCAGGACATAGAAAATAGAAAGGATTCAGTAAGTGTTAAACATTACTGAGATTGATATTATTAAAGAAGTAATAGTGATAGCCCATTTTTAAGACTAATCTGAGATAGATGAATAACAAAGCAGTCCTTGATAACAGTGATTGGACTTGATGGTGTTTTTATGCCAAAAGTCTTGAAATATTTTCATATTTCTGATATTAGGAAATTATTTTGAGTTATAAAAATTGCTAATTCACACATTTTATCTAATATAATATATAGCATGTATATATTATGATATCAGATTGAAAGTGTTTAAAAATAGCTTTGTAATAATATTATGATTTTATGATTAAAGTGAGTCTTTTTGGCCCATAATCATGAAGGCAATGCACAATTTTCTAGTTCCTGCTAAACTCCAGTCGAACTTGAAATATAGTTTCTTCCATTTAACTGAGAGCAGTATGCCATGAATTCTGAAACATATGCCACTAATTGAGCAAGACCATTAATGGGATTTGAATTTGTTCTCTGTTAATGGCCCTCCAATAAGACAAATTCCTAAGTTTCCTCAAAGCAGGCCGTGATCTTGGAAGAGATAGATAGATAGCAGGGGGAGACGCCAGTACCATTAGCATTAAATTACTTGGATACCAAACGGAAAAATGGAAAATGAAATGTGTATGAAAATAACTAAACATGGCATTTACTTGAAATTTTGAAAAAGGATAGTTAGGGCCTGAAAATGAAAAGGCATTGATCATTCTTTTGCTCTTTGCTCTAATGAATAGTACGTTTACTGAATTAAGCAGTAGATTTCAAGTAAATAAAGACTAGTTCAAATTTTACTTTCAAGTATACAGGACTTCATTCCAATGGAGAGTAAATTTTTCCTGATCATGAACACTAAGAATTTTGACTGGAAGACAGTGTTACTCACACTTTTCGGTTAAAAATGCTGTAAACACACACACACACACAGTTACAAACAGATTTGTTCCCAAATTTGAAGTACTGACCATTTTATGAAGTTAATCTTTCCAGTATAACAACAGTGTACCATGAAGTCTAGTGATTTTTCTTTTTTGTTGTTGTTGCAATGCAACAGGTACCTATCCAGAAAACTAACTGACCCACCAAAATTCCATGTGCCATCAGTACATGTAAGGATTTTCCTTCCTCCTGAATAATCAGATAGCATTTGCAGGATAGCTCATCAGCTTCAAATACCCAATGTTGTTTTAATTATTTTAATTATGAACTTACGTAGTATTTCTTTACTTTTAAAAGTTTGTACACTTTTGTATTTTATAATTAAATTTAGAGTTTGTTTAAATTTCGTGAAAGGACTGTGTTTAATGAGAAAGCCATCCTGTTAGCATGATATAATTCAACCATCAGTTTGACAATGAATTGTGGCCTGAAGTGCTTTTTAGGATCAAAGATGTTTTTTAAGGGAAAAAAAGCTCATTCATATCTCTTTTCAATTTGTATCAGCTTCTCTGAATCCCAAAGTTATCTTGGTAGTATGTCAGTAAACCTATTTTGGAATCTCCCTTAATGGTCTTGATTTTTTAAATTTTATTTAATCCAGTGTTTCAGTGCACTGATTAACCTTTCATCTTTTCAAATGTTACCACTTAAAAATTCACAAAATATCTGGCATCTGGTAATGCATATTACATAAAGTGTTTACAAGGTTTAAATATAATATGTTCCACCTTGCTAATTTGGATGAAATAATTCAGATTTAGGGAATATTTTACAGTAAATATGACTGCCTTATTTTGCATTTCCTCCCTTTCTCTTCTATTTTTTCCATTTTTTTTCTCTTTCACACTTTCCCTGATATATACATAATTGCACACTAAAACTTGACTAAGACATTCACTAATTATAAGTTTCAAGATGTCCTGTGGATTTGGACCTACAATTTATATAAACCAGATTTTCTAATTCAGCCATTTGGTGAAAAGAATATTCAGATTAAGTTACTACAAATCCTAACATGTGATAATAAAGTTTAGGCTATCTATACAGTACCATATGTGCCTTGAGAATGTTCAGTTAGAATGATTTTCAGGATTGTAAGTAACTGAAAACCCAACTTGCCTGGTTAGCAATGAGAAAATATTTCATATGGGTAGTGGGTAGGGTACTGGATTCCAAGTGAAGGTAACCACTGAACCTTCTCTGAAATTCTCTGATATGACTTTGCCTTCCTCCCAGTATTGGTTTACCCTCAGGCTAGTAGTCAGATGATTTCATACTATAATTTTTAGCATCTCACCCAAATACACTTGGAAACATTCAGAGACAGTTAAAAGACTGTTTTCCTTTGATGTCTCTTTCCATAAAAATCATTGAATTCTTCCCAGAAGCTCATCAATGAACTTCATCTCACGTCCTACTGGCCAAAATCAGATTACTTGCCCACTCCTACATATAAATTTTTGTCCAGAAAGCTAGGATTACCAAAAGAGGATTATCTAATCAACTTCTAGCCCCTAATGTGGAGGATAAAATCAGTTGTGTTACTTGGTTGGACACACAAGGGATGGATATTTCAATGATATTGGGAATATTTGACAATATTCAACAATAGTCATTTAGGAAGGGCAAAATAGGATGGAATGAATATTTTAGGCAAAAAGTAGGACCCACTTGAAATTCTGATTTTTTAAGGTGAATCTTCTCACTCATTAACCTCCAGGATCTGATCTGTAAGATCACATCTGAGATGGAACACAAGAATCCTAAGAGCACTCTTCCTTATAGGTAGAGTTGATGACATAGAATTTGCCTTAAGCATTGAACTTCTGAGGCTATTATCAGTCAGATTTGAGAGTTCTTTGGAAACACAGAAAACTTTAGCAGGTTTTTAGTCTTCCAATAATTCTGGGAACTGCCATTATAATTTTTAGGAGCACTGTCTTGACAAAAGGGACAAATACATATATATATATACACACACACATATACACACATACATATATATATACACACACATATATGGCACTTCTTCTTTTTTTGTAGATACAATATCTTTTCAAACTTCTCATGGGAATAGTTAATACTAGCTAGAACGTGCAGTGCTGAGCAGCTGAGTCCCTCTGTCCTTCCTTGAAAAGTGAAGCATAAGAACGACTTCACGATCACATTCCAACACTGATTCTGATTCAGTAAGTCTGAAGCAGGGCCAGAACATCTGCCTTTTAATCTAGCTCTTAGCTGTTCTTGATGCTGTTGGTCCCTGGATCACATGTTAAGTAGCAAAGCTACAGTGTAGTCAATCTTCCTAGTACTTACACAGACACTTAGACACTTAAAAAGTACTTTTTTTTTTTAACTCTGGCTACTAGGGTAACTTTTACTACTTTTCTGGTTGTTGTTCAGTTACCCAGTCATGTCCAACTCTGCAACCCCAGGGATTGCAGCACGCCAGGCTTCCCTGTCCCTCAGCATCTCCTAAAGTTTGCCCAAGTTCATGTCCATTGCATCGGTGATGCCATCCAGCCATCTCATCCTCAGATGCCCTCTTCTCCTTCTGCCCTCAACCTTTCCCAGCATTAGGGTCTTTCCCAATGAGTCAACTGTTCACACCAGGTGGCCAAAGCATTGGAGCTTCAGCTTCAGCAAGAGTCCTTCCAAAGAGTATTCAGAGTTGATTTCCTTTAAGATTGACTGGTTGGATCTCCTTACTTTCCAAGGGACTCTCAAGAGTCTTCCCCAGCACCACAGTTAGAAACTGTCAATTCTGTGTTCTGCCTTCTTTACTGTCCAGTTCTCACATCCAAACATGAATACCAGAAAGACCACAACCTTGACTACACAGACCTTTGTTGGCAAAGTGATGGCTTTGCCTTCTAACACACTGTCTAGATTTGTCATGGCCTTCCTGTCAAGAAGCAACTGTCTTCTAATTTCATGGCTGTAATCACCATCCGCAGTGATTTTAGAGCCCAAGAAGAGGAAATCTGTCACTGCTTCCACCCTGTCTCCTTCTATTTGCCATGAAGTGATGGGGCTGGATGCCATGATCTTAGTTTTTTTTAATATTTCATTTTAAGCCAGCTTTTTCACTCTTGTCCTTCATCCTCATTAAGAGGCTCTTTAGTTCCTCTTCGATTTCTGCCATTAGAGTGGTATCATTCACATATCCTCCATTGCAGGTGGATTCTTTACTATCTGAGCTACCAGAGAAGCCCCTAACAAATATACAGTGATCTTAATTTTAAAAAGCATAAGTGAGATTTTAAACATTCATGGTTTTCAGAATTTTTCATAAATATTAAGAAACAACATCTCAGAAATTCTTTTGCAGTTTTTTTTTTGAGAAAAAGACTATTTTCATTTAAAAGAAGGTGTCTGTTATGTGAAAATATTTTGAGTGTTTATTACAAAACTTTAGTACATGTATTCTTTGTTCTTTTGCAACAACTAGCAAATTTCCCACAAGCATGTATGTAGAATAAATGAATGATAATTATTTAACTTCTCAAGATTGCAGCTTCTGCAATGAGTAAAATCAAGATAGTTAAATCTTGCCTATCACCTTATACCAACATGTAGCATAACAAAAAGAATCCAAGTCTAGAGGTCAGAAACTTGGAGTTCTACCAAGTAATCTTGGTGGAAAAGCAAACTCTCTCCAGACATCTGTGAAATACAGATAAGAATGTTCTTAATATTCAATTAGATAAGCAATATGTCAATATGTTGAAAAACTGAAAGTGTTATACAAATGCTTGTTACATTACTACTACTACTCCCACTAGCAGTTACTACTGGTACTAGTTTTAGTGACATTTTGTAGCAATTAAACAACTTTAGGGGCTTCCCTGGTGGCTCAGATGGTAAAGAATCTGCCTGCAATGTGGAAGACCCAGGTTTGATTCCTGGGTCAGGAAGATCCCCTGGAGAAGAAAATGGCAACTGACTCCAGTATTCTTGCCTGGAGAATTCCATAGACAGGAGCCTGGCAGGCTACAGTCCATGGGGTCACAAAGGGTTGGATATGACTGAGCAACTAACACACATACACACAAAAAACAAGTTTAGTTATGTTTGGTCACCTAGACCATTTAACATAGGTACAATATTGTGGAGAAAACATATTTTCTACTGTCAAGTTTGCATATTATTATAGAATGATCATAAAAATAGTTTATTTAATAAAATTAATCTCAATTTATATAACTGGATATAATACGGGCAACATAAATATCTAAAAAACTTTAAAGGACCGAAGTATAACATTTTAATTAACTACAACTATTTTTATTACTTATTTCAGTTTGGCAGACTTAACATTTAGAAAGAAAAGATCACAGCTTACTTTTCTTTTAATCCATCTTGATGCAAAAAAGAGAAAAAAGATGATTATTGAGAATATTAAATGTCATGGACACCTAATTACATCTGATTTAAATAGCACTTATAAGTATTCTCAAATATAAGTCAACTCTATCATGTATGTTTTAATCTCCAGAAAATGTGAATTTATGATTGTATGGTATATAATTTTCTTAATTAATTATACAATATGTAAAAGTATTTAGGAGAATCATTTTGGAACTAACTAGAGTAGCCTCTCTGAAATGAATAGTGATGAGCCTCTGTGTATACAAATTTTCACAAGAAGATTTTATCTTTAGATTAATTCTAATGAGAAAATTTAAAATATAACATGCAATTGACCTTCCCAAATCTTCATTGTTTACCTCTCTGAGCTCATTTCAGTTTCTTATGTAATCTTCTCTTTAAAATGTTATATCACTCTACTTCCCTAAGTTTATGTGACAAGATTTTCACATGCAGCAAAAAGTTTTGTCAAAGGTTGTGGTTGGAAGTAAATAATTCATAAAGGCATAACCAATAAACACTAAATATTACTTTTTCATACATTAAGTCAGGGAAGCCGTGTTTTAATAAATATATGTTCCTGAATTCACCTTCTTTCATTGATAAGACTTAAAATATAAATATAAAAACTTAGTCAACACTTATTTTATATGTAGTGATCTGTCCACAAACAAGCCAATGATAAAACTTTGCATATTTTCAGAAAATGACATTAAGGAAGTGATGGAAGTTCTCCTAGTGATGTTGTCACACATTATATTTTTATTCTCTAAAACATGTACCACTAATATTGAAGTTTTAGTAAATTTTAAAAACTGTCTCCATCAAATATAACTTCCTTTTGAGTTGCCCTCAGATACTTTGAGGAGAAGTAAAACATTAAGTTAGTACAAGGTCTTATTAAACTCGACAGTGAAGTCACCTCCATTTTACAACTGATCTGACTCAAACTCATCAACACTGTACACAAAGCTCATCAGAGTTATTTCTATGGAATTCCACCATGTGAACATGTAGTACAACTAATGCTATGCCAATTTAACATAAACCAATATTTCAGAGCACAGTCTTTTTCAAGGCTTATAAACTCAGCAAACAGACATTCACTCAATTAAACCATGTGAAGTTCACTTACAGGAAAATTTAGGTCTGGAACTAAGTTTGGAAGAAGGGACAGGTAGGGCTGAAATTATCTGCATAATGGATGAGTATGAATTTAAAGGATGAGTTAGATGAATATACTAGAGTTGAAATGGGGAGAAAAGGGCCGTCAAGATGATAACAGTAGCCAGGCTGTATATATTAATAAAGTCAATGAGAAGTCCCCTATAATAAGGAGCAAAAGGATGTTAACAATGAAGATTCTAGCATGTGATTTTAAGTTTTTTGCTTGTTTCTTGCTGTAGAATTATGTATATTATCATTTTCCCTGAGAAGAAATACAAGTTCTATATAATAGACATGAAGATTCATTTTTATGCACTCCAGTATTCTTGCCTGGAAAATCCCAAGAACAGAGGAGCCTGGGAGGCTACAGTCCACGGGGACAAAAATTCTCCCAGCATTATTGCTGCCTAGCCAGTTACCTCGGTTCTTTGTGCCTTGGTTTCCTCATATGTACTAGTGATAATAAGAGCAATTGTTTCAGAGTTGTTGCAAGGTGAAATGAGTTACAACATTAATATTCCCTGGAGAAGGGAATGGCTACCCACTCCAGTATTCTTGCCTGGAGAATTCCAGGAACAGAGGAGCCTGGTGGGCCCCCATCCATGGGATTGCAAACAGTTGGACATGACTGAGTGACTAACAAGATTCATTTTTATAGTGATTAGGTCAAAGGAAGAGTGGACAGGTAGAAAATAAGCCACAAAGTAAAATTTACAAGACGCTAGAAAAAAACAAAAGAATTTGGAGGAGATAGGAAATAAAAATCAGAAGTGACTATGATAAAAAACCCTTTAAAAGTTCCTGGGATGTTTCATAGGGAAATGAGAGTTTATGGTAAGTTTATATGGAACATAAATAATGTGATTACTCAACTGAATTTTGAGTCCAAACCCAACATCAAATTGTGAGAATATGAAATACCTTCCAGAATTAATTAAACTCTTTATTGTGACTGAGAAACAAGAATCAACAAAAATAAATCTTCTTTAACATTGTCTGGAGGCTCAAGACAGTGCTGTAAATAAACAAAGAATTCAGAAATCCAAGAGAAGGAAAACTGTCTCTATTTGCCAAACACATAATTCTTTATACAGAAAATCTCAAGCAATCCACAATAGACTACTTGAAGCTAATAAACAAGTTTAAAAAGGACAAAGGATGGAGAATCAATAAAAAATCAATTTTATTTTTGTATTCCAGTGATGAATAATCAAGAAATGAAATTAAGAAACAATTTCATCAGCAATAGCATCAAAAGGAATAAAATATGTAGGAATCAATTAGACAGGAAATGGGTAAGAACTGTACACTGAGAAGTACAAAACATTAATAGGAAAGTTAAAGATCAAAATGAATAGAGACATATTTCATGTTCATGGATTGAAAGGCTCCATATTCATTTTCAAGATGGCCGTCCACTTCAATTGATCTACAAGTCCAATGCAATTCCTATTACCTCTTCCTTATTTCCTATTGAAACACTGAAGTCAAAATTTGTTAAAGAGTTTTCTCCCCCATGTGTTTTATTCTCAGTTCTGCTGAGAGGGCCTCTCTCACTGCCTGGTGAAGTCTTGGCTCCTCTTTTAGCAGCTACAGGTGATATACTGAATCATCATCTCAAGGATGCATTATTCTAAGGAAAATTTTTCTCATTTGACATGTACAGAGTATAAGGGGTCAGATGGACAGGTAAAATCATTTTAGCCCTAAGCTTCAAGAATACAAAACTAAAACAACATAAGTACTTGAGAATAATAATACAATTTTACTATACCAGCTCGTGCATCCCTTACACACTATGATTCCCCAAGGCAAGACAGGATTTCCAGCCCTCCTAGTTATCCATTAAAATCCACAAGTACAGCACCCTGACCAGTCAGATAATAGTAAGAGCAGTTTAAAGTTTTCCAGGAGAAAGAGTGAAGGGCAGGACTAAGGAGGGAGAAAAAATAGAGCAAAAATTTAAAAATAATTTCAATTGCAGCTTCACCAAAATCCTGGTACAGTTAAAACTCACTTGAAAGAAATATCCCAGTGGGAAGTTAATTGTGACATGATCCTTCTAGATATTGAGGGGAAAAAAATTTTTTTAACATTTTCCTCTTTCAAAGAGTGACATGAAAAACATACCATATTTAGGGGAGAGAAAACAAAGAGTGTAAGGTACAAAAGTACATGGAGACCTTGTCAGATTTTTTGTCTCATAAGTGCCTCAGATTCTTATCTATAAAATGGGGTTCTCCTGTGCTGAAAGAATCTGTTCTGCTGCTGGGGTTCTTTTCATCTACTCCGTGCTGCCAAACGTAGTCTCCTGATCTGCTACATGGCCCCTCAAATCTGTGCAGTGAGGCAAAGGGAACCTCTAATGTCTTGTACTTATGATTGCAACTTGTAAGAAAGAGGCGAAAGCAACAGGGAGTAGACAAAAGGGTACCTACTCATCAGTCTCTGTTCCTCCTGCTCCTTAACATAGAGAAATCCTTTCTACATTCTTTTGGATAAACATGAATTGTATTTATATTTTCTGTGAATATTACAATACCTACTACATAGGAACAAAGAATGAAAAAGATACATGAATAAAGGTGTTCATCTATCAATCACTATAAAAGTTTTCTAAGGATTGCTCAATTTGGGGCTGGGATTCAAAACTCTAGGCATACCACACAATAAGAAAACTCTAAAAAGTGGATTGAGTTGTACACCTGTATGTATCGAACTCTAGAGAATATTGCAGATATGCATCAAAGCTCTTCACGAGCTGGAAGGATGAGGAGTTAAGTGGACTATCTCAAACTACATATTGTCTTGTTTAATATTTATTTTCTTCAGAAAAGCAAAACAATAATCATTAGTGTGAAATCTCATTCTTATTTCTAGCACAAAAGAAATCAAGAAAGAAAATATGATCATAAGATGAAAATATTATAAAAGGTAAATACTTTTAAAAACATCAGTTTCTTTTTGTAGAAGAAATCTAAGTAGGTGAACCAAAGAATGACTGCTCGCCGGGATATCTTATACTTTATAAAGTACTTTGTTTTCCTATTAGGAGAATGAAAATAAATATATTTCAGAATTTTTCAAATTAATGATGAGACTATTCTGTGAGAAAAGGTGATGCTCTGGATATTTACATGTGCCTCTTCTTATCCATTCTAATGTTTGTAGTAAAATATATAAAATCCCCAAATAGAAAACTAAATACTGCCCACAATTATTATGGACCACAAGTATTAGACCTGTTACTCCATTTCAAGATTCTTCTATGGGTGATATCTTGAAGATTAACGAGAAAACTGTTTTTCAAATGTTTGAATTTGTTCAACAAATAATTATTGAGCACCTACTCAACTGAGTTGAAGATAATAAGTGTTACATATCAAAAAATAAGCAGTAACCAGGCAGACACACGGAGAAGGCAATGGCACCCCACTCCAGTCCTCTTGCCTGGAAAATCCCATGGACCGAGGAGCCTGGTAGGTTATAGTCCATGGGGTCGAGAAGAGTCGGACACGACTGAGTGACTTCACTTTCACTTTTCACTTTCATGCACTGGAAAAGGAAATGGCAACCCACTCCAGTGTTCTTGCCTGGAGAATCCCAGGGACGGGGCAGCCTGGTGGGCTGACGTGTATGGGGTCGCACAGAGTCAGACACGACTGAAGCAACTTAGTGGCGGCAGCAGGCAGACAGAATCCCCTGCTCTCAAGGTGTTTACTGCCTAAACTAATCATCCACTTCTATTTAAAACTAAATCCAAAAATTTATATTTCTGTACTATAGGTTCAAAGATAAATGAAACTTTAGTTGTATTTTTTTTCCTACTGTTTTATTATTTGTTTTAAATCTACTTTCAAATGGATACAAGTCTTATAAATGTTATTTGTAAAAAATAAATGCCTAATAAACTTTGTTTGTTGCAGCCTGTACTTTGAAAGGAACATAGGTCAGAAATGCTAACTTTTCAGACCTGTAACCTAAAAGATGCCCCAGGGGCTGTTGTTAGCCTGTAGGATAACTTTCTTGCCTCCATTCATTCAGTAACAGAAGAATAAAATAAGGGAGGAACAATCGGCCAAATATTTGTTGCTTCTTAGATATGTAAATTAAAACAATCTGAAATTCACCTATATCAGATTAACAACTGTTTTTTCTGGAAATATATTTACTGTGTTTTTTCTAACATATCAGTTAAGCTAATATTTTAAATGTTTAATTCCAAGGCTTTATTTGTGTTTTTGTTTTGGCTTGCTGTTTTTATAAGACAGTTTTTAGGTCATGGATGTGAGAAAATCTTTATTTTCTCTCTCTGTGAAAGAATATCCTACTGATGGTTGTTGAAGCTGAAACTCCAGTACTTTGGCCACCTGATGCAAAGAGCTGACTCATTTGAAAAGGCCCTGATGCTGGGAAAGATTGAGGGCAGGAGGAGGAGGGGATAACAGAGGATGAGATGGTTGGATGGCATCACCGACTCAATGGACATGGGTTTGGGTGAACTCCGGGAGTTGGTGATGGACAGGGAAGCCTGGCGTGCTGTGGTTCATGGGGTCGCAAAGAGTCAGACACGACTGAGCAACTGAACTGAACTGAACTGATGGTTCAGTGAGATTCCATAAAGAATTCTCCTGCCAGTGCAGGAGAAGTGGGTTCAATCCCTGATTCAGGAAGATCCCTGGGGAAGGAAATGGCAACCCACTCTAGTATTCTTGCCTGGGAAATCCCATGGACAGAGAAGCCTGGTGGGCTACAGTCCATAGGGGTCACAAAAGAGTCAGACACAACTTAGCAACTAAAACAGCAAAAACAGAGCCACAAAAGAAAAGGGTCACTAAATTTACATTGTCTTTCAGAAGAGGAGTAAAGAATTGGTTGTATGTTTATTACTTTGTCTAAGAGAAAATAATTAACCAAAATATCCTTGCTCTGATTTAAGAATAGAAATCAAAACATTTATCAATTAGACAAAAAAAGATACACAGGAAGAAAGAAAAATGATAATGACATGAAAAAGGGGTACCAAAGCAATGTCCAACAGATGAATATATAGCAAGTTAGAGAGAAATGAGCGCTCTGTCCACCGCAGGACCCAGCAGGTCAAAGATGCAGATACAAATAGATGGACATAAAGATCCTTATAAATATTTCAAAAGTTAACCCATAGAGAGCCATGCAGAGAAAAGAAACATACATACAAAGCTCAAGTATAGAAAGAAATAGAAAGAAAAACTCTAAAACCTAATACAGAGATACATATGCCATCAGATAACATTTTACTGATAAATTAAATAGCAGATGGATTCTTAGCACTGCTGCACTATTAAATTTATGTTTTAAATATTGTTGAAATAGTAATTACATGTTCCAAGAAAAATATACAGACCCTTTGAATGAAATTGTTTCTAGGATGATTTATGTTTAAAGTTGTCCTTATTAGCTTTACAGCACCACCACGGACAAATCCAGACGGTTTTGGGGAGTCCTGATATGTTGGTGGAGTTCAATTTCTTGGTAGAAGGAGGGAAGTGCTATCTTTCTGTAAAATAAAAATAATGTTAAAGTACTGAAAATATGAAATAAAGTCAGACAAACTAAACAGAAACTGATTGTAGCAAGAAAACTATTGGTGTATTGGGAGCCAGTGCTGCCTGGTGAAATTACCATGCTTTTTGATAATAGAGAGGTTCCCTACATACACAAAGAAACTGCCCGTGGGAGACGCGGATTCAGTTCCTGGATCTGTAAGATCCCCTGGAGAAGGGAACAGCTACACTCTCCATTATTCTTGCCTGGAGAATTCCAGGGACAGAGGAGCCTGGTGGGCTACAAGTCCATGGGGTTGCAAAGAGTCAGACACAACTGAGCGCTAACACTTTCACTATATTCACAGTGATTCTATATTGGAAGAAGGAACCAGGACATGGACACAATGACCTCGGGTATAATTATAAGAAGAGCTTTTTCTCATTGATTAAAGATATAAATTTTGGAGATATAAAGAACAGAGTGCAAACAAAGTGAATTTGATGTACACTAAGGAAGAAAGAAAATAAATTAAAAAAATAAAAGCTAAGACACCTTTCTTCTGAGACAAGAGGAACAAAAAAGAGCATGATAAATAAGTTATAAATGTATGCTGCACAAATTTATTCTGCATGTGTTGTCTTTAAATATATTTCCCAGTATTTAAATATAGGAGTTGTAATAATAATTTTATTTAAAGTATCTTAATCTTTATGTCAGATGTTTTGCATATAACTTTTGTGCCCAACTCCTATTACCTAAATTGGATACTATATAAATCAACAAGAGATCACTTCAGATTGGACCAAACACTTGTTTCACTGATTCCTACAAAGTCATGTAATATTCTTAATTCATCCTTTTCCATCTGTCATATCTATGTATCATAATTTACATAACATACATTCCCAAGAACATAGTCCTTAGTCTGAACTGAATATAACTAAAATACTGTTCCTGCTTTTCCAGAATTCTGTATTTCACTCTCACTCTAAATTATCTGATGTCACCCACATGAAAAAATATCTATTTTCCATTGAACTTTTTTGCTGTATAATTTTATGAATGTTTATTCTCATACATTTTATTAAAAATAATGAAAAACCCTAGTTTATTATTATATATACTGTAATCAGTGAATACATAAATCTCATTTCAAATGTCTGAGGAAATGCCTAGAGCTTTCACTTCTGGGCAGATTATAAAAATTAATATCACATGGCAACTGTAACCCTTTAGTCATGGCTACTTTGAATGCTTTATTTAGAGAGATCACAATGCTTTATTTAGGCTAATTGACAATAGAAGACTATTAAGAATGCCTGCCTTGAGTGTGGGAAGGGTAGAGTAGCAGTTTCAGCAAGACAGACTAGACACTTTGTCTTACTGATAAGTGGTAGCCAAGCATAAGATAAATGGCCATAGTATTAAGCAAACCATTTATTAACCAACAACCATATTTTTGTTACTGAATTAAGCATCACATCCAGTTAGAGACAGGGAGATGAATCTCCATGATGAAAGTGCCTAATTTGAGCTTGGAATCTGCCAAGTAACAGTTTTACATCTACGATGTTCTAAAGTAGACTAGTTGTTCCAATCCCTGACTACAAGGTTAGCATCGCCTAAGGAGGTATTAAAAAATACAAGTGCCCATGCTCCATCTCAAGATTAATAATATCAGAACTTCTCTGGGCATGATCAGTATTTTTAAAATATCTTCCAGGTGATTCTACTGTAGTGGGGGTGGGAGTGAGAGGGTCTTGGTTTTTCCCTCTGCCTTGATCCTTCATAACCACTGTAGAGCCTTCGGGATCTTAGAACGTCCTTTCAACCTCTCATGGCATCTGGTCCCATCACTTCATGGAAAGTAGATGGGGAAACAGTGGAAACAGTGTCAGACTTTCTTTTTGGGGGCTCCAAAATCACTGCAGATGGTGATTGCAGCCATGAAATTAAAAGATGCTTACTCCTTGGAAGGAAAGTTATGACCAACCTAGATAGCATATTAAAAAGCAGAGACATTACTTTGCCAACAAAGGTCCATCTAGTCAAGGCTATGGTTTTTCCAGTGGTCGTGTATGGATGTGAGAGTTGGACTGTGAAGAAAGCTTAGTGCCGACGAATTGATGATTTTGAACTGTGGTGTTGAAGAAGACTCTTGAGAGTCCCTTAGACTGCAAGGAGATCAAACCAGTCCATCCTAAAGGAGATCAGTCCTGGGTGTTCATTGGAAGGACTGATGCTGAAGCTGAAACCAACATTTTGGCCACCTCATGCGAAGAGTTGACTCATTGGAAAAGACTCTGATGCTGGGAAGGATTGGGGGCAGGAGGAGGAAGGGAGGACAGAGGATGAGATGGCTGAGTGGTATCACCAACTCAATGGACATGAGTTTGAGTGAACTCCGGGAGTTGGTGATGGACAGGGAGGCCTGGCGTGCTGCGATTCATGGTGTTGCAAAGAGTCAGACATGACTGAGTGACTGAACTGAACTGAAAAGGAATCTTAAACAAGACCATAAGCAGGGCTCCCCAGCCTCTGGGATCTAGTATCTGATGATCTGATGGAGCTGATGGAATAACAGAAACAAAGTGCACAGTAAATGAAATGGGCTTGAATCATCCCCAAACCATCCCCCATTCCTCGCCCACATCCATAGAAAAACTTCTTCCACAAAACCAGTCTCTGGTGCCAAAAAGGTTTGGGATGGATACTGTAAAGGGTCTGAACTGACACTTAAAGCAAAATATTTTTTGTTGGTATTTATTTTATTATAGTGATTTATAAAATTATCTTTGCCATTGTTTGCACCATAGTCAAGAGAAAAAAAAATTTAAGCATAAAGAAACAATAAAAATGAACTAAATGAGTAATTTCAAATAACATAAATCTTAGAATTTTACTTCCTTTTCCCATCACTTGCCTTTATGGATTAAGGCTAATCATAACTCGTAAATTCTGATTTTATGCCAGACCAAATGCTGCTGGACAGCAGAGGATAAAGGTACCCAAGTGGACATACACACAGACACACACACACATACACACACACATTGACCTTGGGTTCCCTATAGACATTTGGAAGTTGTCAGCAGTAGCATAATGACAGTCCTAATTATTAAAATTACTCTTGTGTGGAAAGTGCTTTAAGATTAAAATGCCGACAGGCATGCAATATGTTAACTGTATTATGATCTTTTTCTTTTCTTTTAAAATGAAATTCTTTAGGAAATATTCCACTGACTTCCATCAAAACATCTCTCATCACCCCAGTGACATGTTCCCTCTCTCTCACACATTCCAAAGGAATTACTGATAAATTCTGATTCCATAAGAATTCTAATGCCCTAAAGATATACTTTATATTCAGTTAGGTCAAGATATTTCTTTATAACCACAACTACAGAATCTATTACAGTCTCAATTTCTCATATTTCTTTAATATGTAATCACTATTCACTAATTCCCAAATATTTTACAATGACACAAAGATGCTGTGATTTAAATATTGCTAATCTGAAAATATTTTACATGTTTGATTTTAGATCTCAAGAAGAATTAGCTTTGATCTTTAAAAAATAATTTTATGCCCTCTACTATAATATAGGGGCTTCCTTCGTGGCTCAGACAGTAAAGAACCTGCAGGCAGTGCAGGAGACTGGAGTTTGATCCCTGGGTTGGGATGATCCCCTGAAGAAATGAGTGGCAACCCACTCCACTATTCTTGACTGGGAAATCCCATGGCCAGAGGAGACCAGCAGGCTTAGTCCATGCGGTTGCAAAACATCAGAGATGACTGAGCGACTAATACTAACACTATAATATAAATGTGTAAACACACAATGATTTTAGAAAAAACACATCAAAATATTGCATAGCCTGCCATAAACTTTCATGGATCATAGAAATGTCAAATAGAAATGTGGTGTTGGAGAAGATTCTTGAGAGTCCCTTGAACTTCAAGGAGATCCAGCCAGTCCATCCTAAAGGAAATCAGTCCTGGGTGTTCATTGGAGGGACTGATGCTGAGGCTGAAGCTCCAATACCACCTGATGTGAAGAACTGACTCAGTGGAAAAGACCTTGATGCTGGGAGGGATTGGGGGCAGGAGGAGAAGGGGACAACAGAGGATGATATGGTCAGATAGCATTACTGACTTAATGGACATGAGTTTAAGCAAACTTTGGGAGATGGTTAAGGACAGGGAAGCCTGGCATGCTGCAGTCCATGGGCTTGGAAAGAGTCGAACATGACCGAGAGACTGAACAACAAACAGCAATGGTATAGAAAAGAAAAATGGTTATTTTATGTTGCTTCAGGAAGAAATCAGAACCAATGGCTGGCAATTCAGTTCAGTTCAGTCGCCATCCAGCCATCTCATCCTCTGTCAGGTCTTTGCATGAGGTGGCCAAAGTATTGGAGTTTCAGCTTCAACATCAGTCCTTCCAATGAACACCCAGGACTGATCTCCTTTAGGATGGACTGGCTGGATCTCCTTGCAGTTCAAGGGACTCTCAAGAGTCTTCTCCAACACCACAGTTCAAAAGCATCAATTCAGGGCAGTCCTAAGATGGTGGAGGAATAGGATGGGGAAACCACTTTCTCCCCACGAATTCATCAAAAGAACATTTGAATGCTGAGCAAATTCCACAAAACAACTTCTGAATGCTGGTAGAGGACATCAGGCACCCAGAAAAGCAGCCCATTGTCTTCGAAAGGAGGTAGGACAAAATATAAAAGATAAAAAGAGAGACAAAACAGGTAGGGACAGAGATTCATTCTGGGAAGGGAGTCTTAAAAAAGAGAGGTTACCAAACACCAGGAAACGCTCTCTCTGGCAGGTCTGTGGTGAGCCTTGGAATCTCAGAGGCTACATAACCGGGAGGAAAAATAAATAAATAAATAAAACCCAGAGATTACATGCTTAACGGCAACTCCCAGCAGAGAAGCAGCCCAGATGCTCACATCCGCCACTAGCAAGTGGGGACTGGACAGGGAGGTATAGGCTGCATTGCTCAGGGTAAGGACTGGGCCTGAATGCCCCAAGGGCATTCTGAGGGAACTAACTTGAGATAGCAACCCAGACTGTGGGATAGCCATCCCTAGAAAAGCCCTAATCTAAGACACATCCAGGCCCACTCACAGTACAAAGGACTCAGCAGAGCCAGCCGGCTTTGGACCAGCCCATCCCCCGCCAGAGACAGACAGGCGAGGGCAGCCAGAGCTGGAAGGGGCAATCATGGCCCCAGAGAGGCATCCTTTACCAAACTGAAAGCAGGCTTTGTTGCTAACCAAGACTTCTTGGGATTTTGGATGGTTGACATCTGCCAGGAGGGTCACAGCCAGAGATCAGCTCCCCAGAAGAGATACACGGCACACTTGAGAAGGCACACCCATTGTATACCCAGAAAACTGAGCAGCTGGGACAGGGGAGGCAATAAGATTCACCCCGCAATGAGGGGGTGACTGCACTCACCAAGCATCTGGTCACCTGAGCTGCTCGGACCTGGGAAGGGTACAAAACGCAGGCCCAACCATGTCTGTGCCTTTGTGGAGTACCCAAGAACCTGAATCTGAGTGGCTTAGACCTGGGAAGTGCATGCAACCCAGGGCCTGCCTCAAATAGTTCCTGGCAGAGCAACCTAGAGCCTGAGCAGTATAGAATGGGAAAGCACACACGCTGTGAGCGGGGGCAAACCCGGTGTGGCCAAGACACTGTGAGCACTCCCCACACACACTAGTGTTATTTGTGTGCAGTGTTCCTCCCTCCCCACAGCACGACTGAACAAGTGGCCTAAAAAAAAAGTGACCACCACTGCCCCCTTGTGTCAGGGTGGAAATTAGACACTGAATAGACCAGCAAACAGAAGAAGCTAAAATAAAGAAGGAACCACTTTGGAAGTGACAGGTGCAATAGATTAAAACCCTATAGTTAGCACTGACTACATAGGAAGGGGCCTG
Source organism: Bison bison bison (assembly GCF_000754665.1). NCBI lineage: Eukaryota > Metazoa > Chordata > Mammalia > Artiodactyla > Bovidae > Bison > Bison bison. The sequence goes on from NW_011494830.1 coordinate 2,947,889, forward strand.
TAGGATCTTGAGACGTATAAGCCAGATCAAGGAACTATCTGAAAATGAACTGACCCCACACTGTCCGCAACAGCTCCAGAGAAAGTCCTAGATATATTTTTACTATTATCATTTTTTAAATTTAAAATTTTTTTTATTTTTAAGTCTTGTATTACTCCTTTCATTTTTATAACCTACTATTACCTTGCAAAGAAAAAAGAGCCTATTTTTAAAGCAAACTTCATATATATGTATTTTATAATTTTTGTGACTTTGTTTTGTTTTTTTAATATTGTATTTTAAAGAATCTAACCTCTACTCTAGATTTTTAATCTTTGTTTTTTTTTTTTTTTTGTATTTGTAATCAATTTTGTACCTTTAAGAACCCAATTTTCAGTACCCATTTTTACTTGGGAGCGAGATTACTGGCTTGATTGCTCTCTCCCCCTTTTGACTCTCCTTTTTCTCCACCAAGTTGCCTCTATCTCCTCCCTCCCCCTTCTGTTCTCTACCCAACTCTGTAAATCTCTTTGTGTGTTCTGGGCTGTGGAGAACACTTAGGGAACTGATAACTGACTGGATCTGTCTCTCTCCTTTTTGATTCCCCCTTTTAAACTCCTGGCCATCTCTGTCTTCTTCCTCCCTCTTCTCTTCTCTGTGTAAGTCTGTGAACATCTCTGAGGGATCCAGACTGTGGAGAGCACATAAGGAAGTGATTACTGGCTAGCATGCTCTTGCCCCTTTTGATTCCCCCTCTTTTCCTCCTGGTCACCTCTATCTCCCCCTTCCCTCTTCTCTTCTCCATGTAACTCTGTGTGCCTCTCCAGGTGTCCCTCACTGTGGAGAAACTTTTCATCATTAACCTAGATGTTTTATCATCAGTGCTGTATAGATGGAAAAGTCTTGAGGCTACTATAAGAATAAGACTGAGAACCAGAGGCAGGAGGCTTAAGTCCAAATCCTGAGGACACCAGAGAACTCCTGACTCCAGAGAACATTAATCAATAGAAGCTCACCAAACGCCTCCATACCTACACTGAAACCAAGCACCACCCAAGGGCCAACAAGTTCCAGAGCAAGACATACCACACAAATTCTCCAGCAACACAGGAACATAGCCCTGAGCTTCAATATACAGGCTGCCCAAAGTCACATCAAACCCACTGATATCTCACTCACTACTGGACACTTAATTGCACTCCAGAGAGAAGAAATCCAGCTCCACCCACCAGAACAATGACACAAGCTTCCCTAACCAGGAAACCTTGACAAGTCACCCGTCCAACCCCACCCACAGTGAAGAACCTCCACAATAAAGAGGAACCACAAACTGCCAGAATAAGGAAAGGCCACCCCAAACACAGCAATATGAACAAGGTGAATAGGCAGAGAAATACTCAGCAGGCAAAGGAAGAGGATGAATGCCCACCAAACCAAACAAAAGAAGAGATAGGGAATCTATCTGATAAAGAATTCCAAATAATGATAATGAAAATGATACAAAATCTTGAAAACAAAATGGAGTTACCAATAAATAGCCTGGAGACAAGGATTGAGAAGATCCAAGAAATGTTTAACAAAGACCTAGAAGAAATAAAAAAGATAAAAAATATATAATGAATAATGCAATAAATGAGATCAAAAACACTCTGGAATAATGGAGGCAGAAGATAGGTTAAATGAGGTAGAAGACAGAATGGTAGAAATAAATGAAACAGAGAGGAAAAAAGAATTAAAATAAATAAGGACAGCCTCAGAGACCTCTGGGACAATGTTAAATGCCCCAACATTTGAATCATAGGAGTCCCAGAAGAAGAAGACAAAAAGAAAGAGCACAAGAAAATACTTGAGGAGATAATAGTTGAAAACTTCCTTAAAATGGGGAAGGAAATTGTAACCCAAGTTCAAGAAATCCAGACAGTTCTAAACAGGATAAACTCAAGGTGAAACACCCCAAGACACATATTAATCAAATTAACAAAGATCAAATACAAAGAACAAATATTAAAAGCAGCAAGGGAAAAACAACAAATAACACACAAGGGGATTCCCATAAGGATA
>NW_011494830.1:2950121-2951597 GCF_000754665.1 Bison bison bison
AAATCAAAAGCTTTACAGACAAGCAAAAGCTGAGAGAAATCAGCACCACCAAACCAGCTCTCCAACAAATGCTAAAGGATCTTCTCTAGACAGGAAACACAGAAAAGGTGTATAAACTCAAACTCAAAACAACAAAGTAAATGGCAATGGGATCATACTTATCAATAATTACCTTAAATGTAAATTGGGTTGGGTTGAATGCCCCAACCAAAAGACAAAGAAAGGCTGAATGGATACAAAAACAAGATCCTTATATATGTTGTCTACAAAAGACCCACCTCGAAACAAGGGACACATACAGACTGAAAGTGAAGGGCTGGAAAGAGAAATTCCACGTAAATAGAGACCAAAAGAAAGCAGGAGTAGCAATATTCATATCAGATAAAATAGACTTTAAAACAAAGGCTGTGAAAAGAGACAAAGAAGGACACTACATAATGATCAAAGGATCAATCCAAGAAGAATATGGATCAATCCAAGAAGAAGATATAACAATTATAAATATCTATGCACCCAACATAGGAGCAGCCAAATATGTAAGACAAATGCTAACAAGTATGAAAGGGGAAATTAACAACAACACAATAATAGAGGGAGACTTTAATACCCCAATCACACCTATGGATAGATCAACTAAACAGAAAATTAACAAGGAAACACAAACTTTAAATGATACAATAAACCAGTTAGACCTAATTGATATCTATAGGACATTTCACCCCAAAACAATGAATTTCACCTTTGCACATGGAACCTTCTCCAGGATAGATCACATCCTGGGCCATAAATCTAGCTTTGGTAAATTCAAAAAAATTGAAATCATTCCAAGCATCTTTTCTGACCACAATGCAGTTAAGATTAGATGTCAATTACAGGAGAAAAAACTATTAAAAATTCCAACATATGGAGGCTGAACAACACACTGCTGAATAACCAACAAATCACAGAAGAAATCAAAATATGCATAGAAGTGAATGAAAATGAAAACACAACAACCCAAAATCTATGGGAAACTGTAAAAGCAGTGCTAAGGGGAAGGTTCATAGCAATACAGGCTTACCTCAAGAAACAAACAAAAAAAGTCAAATAAATAACCTAATTATACACCTAAAGCAACTAGAAAAGGAAGAAATGAAGAACCCCAGGGTTAGTAGAAGGAAAGAAATCTTAAAAATTAGGGCAGAAATAAATGCAAAAGAAACAAAAGAGACCATAGCAAAAATCAACAAAGCCAAAAGCTGGTTCTTTGAGAAGATAAATAAAATTGACAAACCACTAGTCATACTCATCAAGAAACAAAGGGAGAAGAATCAAATCAACAAAATTAGAAATGAAAATAGGGAGATCACAACAGATAACACAGAAATACAAAGGATCATAAGAGACTACTATTAGTAACTATATGTCAATAAAATGGACAACTTGGAAGAAATGGACAAATTCTTAGAAAAGTATAACTTTCCAAAACTGAACCAG
>NW_011494830.1:2951866-2958038 GCF_000754665.1 Bison bison bison
GACATTAACAAATTGAAAGATAAAAACCATATGATTATCTCAATAGATTCAGAGAAAGCCTTTGACAAAATTCAACATCTATTTATGATAAAAAAAAAAACCTCCAGAAAGCAGGAATAGAAGGAACATACCTCAACATAATAAAAGCTATATATGACAAACCCACAGAAAACTTTATCCTCAATGGTGAAAAATTGAAAGCATTTCCCCTAAAGTCAGAAACAAGACAAGGGTGCCCACTCTCACCACTACTATTCAACATAATTTTGCAAGTTTTGGTCACAGAAATCAGAGCAGAAAAACAAATAAAAGGAATCCAGATTAGAAAAGAAGTAAAATTCTCACTGCAGATGACATGATCCTCTACATAGAAAACCCTAAAGACTCCACCAGAAAATTACTAGAGCTAATCAATGAATATAGAAAAGTTGCAGGATATAAAATTAACACACAGAAATCCCTTGCATTCCTATACACTAACAATGAAAAAACAGAAAGAGAAATTAAGGAGACAATTCCATTCACCATTGCAACAAAAAGAATAAAATACTTAGGAATATGTCTACCTAAAGAAACAGAAGACCTATATATAGAAAACTATAAAACACTGGTGAAAGAAATCAAAGAGGACACAAATAGATGGAGAAATATACCACGTTCATGGATTGGAAGAATCAATATAGTGAAAATGAGTATACTACCCAAAGCAATCTATAGAGTCAATGCAATCCCTATCAAGCTACCAACAGTATTTTTCACAGAACTAGAACAAATAATTTCACAATTTGTGTGGAAATACAAAAAACCTCGAATAGCCAAAGCAATCTTGAGAAAGAATGGAACTGGAGGAATCAACCTGCCTGACTTTAGGCTTTACTACAAAGCCACAGTCGTCAAGACAGTATGGTACTGGCACAAAGACAGAAATATAGATCAATGGGACAAAATAGAAAGCCAAGAGATAAATCCATGCACCTATGGACACCTTATCTTTGACAAAGTAGGCAAGAATATACAATGGAAAAAAGACAATCTCTTTAACAAGTGATGCTGGGAAAACTGGTCAACCACTTGTAAAAGAATGAAACTATAACACTTTCTAACACCATACACAAAAATAAACTCAAAATGGATTAAAGATCTAAATGTAAGAACAGAAACTATAAAACTCCTAGAGGAAAACATAGGCAAAACACTCTCCAACATAAATCACAGCAGGATCCTCTATGGCCCACGTCTCAGAATATTGGAAACAAAAGCAAAAATAAACAAATGGGACCTAATTAAACTTAAAAGATTTTGCACAACAAAGGAAACTATAAGCAAAGTGAAAAGACAGCCTTCAGAATGGGAGAAAATGATAGCAAACCAAGCAACTGACAAAGAATTAATCTCAAAAATATACAAGCAACTCTTGCAGCTCAATTCCAGAAAAATAAACGACCGAATCAAAAAATGGGCTAAAGAACTAAACAGACATTTCTCCAAAGAAGACATACAGATGGCCAACAAACACATGAAAAGATGCTCAATATCACTCATTATTAGAGAAATGCAAATCAGACCCCAGTGAGATACCATTTCACACCAGTCAGCATGGCTGCTATCCAAAAGTCTACAAACAATAAATGCTGGAGAGGGTGTGGAGAAAAGGGAACCCTCTTACACTGTTGGTGGGAATGCAAACTAGTACAGCCACTATGGAGAACAGTGGAGATTCCTTAAAAAACTGGAAATAGAACTGCCATATGACCCAGGAATCCCACTGCTGGGCATACATACTGAGGAAACCAGAAATGAAAGAGACACGTGTACCCCAATATTCATCGCAGCACTGTTTATAATAGCCAGGACATGGAAGCAACCTAGATGTCCACCACCAGACAAAGGATAAGAAAGCTGTGGTACATATACACAATGGCGTATTACTCAGCCATTAAAAAGAATACATTTGAATCAGTTCTAATGAGGTGGATGAAACTGGAGCCTATTATACAGAGTGAAGTAAGCCAGAAAGAAAAACACCAATACAATATACTAACACATATGTATGGAATTTAGAAAGATGGTAATGATAACCCTATATGCAAGACAGCAAAAGAGACACAGATGTATAGAACAGTCTTTTGGACTCTGTGGGAGAGGATGAGGGTGGGATGATTTGGGAGAATGGCATTGAAACATCTATATTATCATATGTGAAACGAATCACCAGTCCAGGTTCGATGCATGAGGCAGGATGCTCAGGGATGGTGCACTGGGATGACCCAGAGGGATGGGAAGGGGAGGGAAGTGGGAGGGGGGTTCAGGATGGGGAGTACATGTACACCCGTGGTGGATTCATGTCAATGTATGGCAAAACCACTACAATATTGTAAAGTTATTAGCCTCCAATTAAAATAAATAAATTTATATTTTTTAAAAAAAGCATCAACTGTTCGGCGCTCAGCTTTCTTGATAGTCCAACTCTCACATCCATACATGACCACAGGAAAAACCATAGCCTTGACTAGACGGACCTTTGTTGACAAAGTAATATGTCTGCTTTTTAATATGCTGTCTAGGTTGGTCATAACTTCCCTTCCAAGGAGTAAGCATCTTTTAATTTCATGGCTGCAATTACATCTGCCTTGATTTTGGAGCCCCAAAAAATAATTCTGCCACTGTTTCCACTGTTTCCTCATCTATCTGCCATGAAGTGATGGGACCAGATGCCATGATCTTAGTCTTCTGAACGTTGAGCTTTAAGCCAACTTTTCCCCTCTCCTCTTTCACTTTCAAGAAGAGGCTCTTTAGTTCTTCTTCACTTTCTGCCATAAGGGTGGCTGGCAGTTACATGGAAGCAAATTTGAGATCAATATGAATAGGATGAATAACGAGATCTGACAGAAATTGGGTGCCTTGTTTAGCATACCTATTACTTGTAGTTGATTGTATGTCCAATTTGAGAATTCACCATCTCTGAAAATATCAGAGCTACAAATAGGAAGTAGAATAAAGCTGATATGCTCTCAGCCTTCCCTCACCCCATGGATTTGTTACCAATAGGTGGGGGTCCAGCTGCTTGCCAAACAAAAGTCAATGAACAGCCCAGGTTGGTGAAAAGGAAAGTTTGCTTTATTTCACATGCTGGCAACTGGTGGGGTGGGCAGACAGAGCTCACACGATACGGCTCAGAAAATTATCTATAGCCCTTGAGAAGGAACTAAATGTCCTTGACTTTGCTTAATGGGTAAAAAGTGAAAGTGGAAGTGTTACTCACTGAGTTGTGTCTGACTCTTTGTGACCCCATGGACTGTAGCCCGCCAGGCTCCTCTGTCCATGAGATTCTCTAGGCAGGAATACTGGAATGTATAGCCATTCCCTTTTCCAGGGGATGTTCCCGACCCAGGGATTAAACCTTGGGACTCCTGCATTGCAGGCAGATTCTTTACCACTGACCCACCAGGGAATCTTAATGGGTAAATTATTATTATTTGGTCTCCTCTGACTGTTTTCCTTTGTTTCTGCATATTCTCACTTCTGTGGTTAAACTTATTCTCAGACAAAGGGCAGGCTGAAGACATGAGGGAGCAAGGGCCATAGGGTCCTGCTCCATTTCAGAAGGAGTATCAAACATTCATTCTCAGACACAACCAAGCACCAGCCCAAGCTGAAGCACTATTGTTTCTCTAAAGGACATTCTCTGCCTTCTTAACCAGGCCAGAGACATAATTAAATATTTGGGTTTTTAAATGCCTACCCTTCCAGCTCCCAGGCAACCTTCTGTTGGGACCAGATAACTAAGAAGAAAGTACATGCTCAAATCTTTATCTCAGGGCACAGAGGCAGTTGAAAAACCAAACATTAAATACCAACAAATGTGGCTATTTATTGTGTAAATAAACTAAATTGCCTCCCTATTTTTCTGTCATCTCATTTTCCCCTGTGCTTCAATCAGTGAAGTATATAAATTAAAGGCAAGCCTTTTTTATTTGAAAAAAAAGATATTATATTATTGATGCCTAGTAATCCTAAGTAATGCCACTTAGTTTTGATCCTTTTTGCAAGGAAAAATATATGTTTGGTATAAAGGACACTGAATAATTTATGTAATGTTTAATAATGCATTAAACTGGGGAGAATTCATAATGACACTCATAGTGATCTAAATTATTTTCATGCTATATTATTCCATATGTGCCCATACACTTGAAATTGTTAGCACAGGCAATTAAAAAGGAGAAATACTATTTGGAAATTAAGCAAACAAGAAAAGCTACTTTTATTTTGAATGATAAGACAACAGCTTTTTAATCAAGCAATTTGAATTGCAAGAACTGATGATGATAAAATGTAAATTAATGGATTAGGATTTACAGTTATGTTGTCTTAAACTGAGCATCGTTTTCCCCATGCCCAGAAGCTGCTGACAAGGAGTAAATGTATTAAGGGTGATAAATGTCTATGATTCAGTGATACGGAATAGCAAGTGTCTCAGGAGCAAAGATGCTGCAGAAGTATAATAATTTCCACCCAAACTCAAAGCTATAACAATTTATTACTGATTTGTCTCTTAATTTTAATGCTATCTTGATCAGCTTATCCGAAGTTTGAAAATGCTACCAGGGTCTTCTTATCTCAGCTATGTGCTGAACTCAGGCCTGTGTGTCTTCAGGGAACAATTTGGTTCACTAGGAAGATGTAAAAGTTACAAACAAGGTGCAAACACAAATGCCATTGTCTTTATCCCTCTGATTTCCATTCCTCTGATAGAGGCTCACTGAAGCCTCTATCACCCGATTTCATCCAAGCCTTCTAGAGGGCAATGAGGTTCACCTTGGTTTCCACGTTTCTGAATGCTAGCATACATGGGAAGACACTTCAGTGGAACTTAAAGTCTAAAGGGAAAATGTTACACTCTCAGCTGGTCACACCTCCTAAAGTGGTTCACTTCATGTTGTAGGGACAAAGGAAATATACCTCCAGGGTCAGGCTTTAAATCTTATAAAGCAGGCTCTGTATACTGATGTGACTCTCAAAAGCAGGTGAATCTTGCAACTCTATCAGAGGCAGGCATTTTAAATGTTTTCTATTCCAAATATGAGGAAATAAAATCTGTAATACTCAGCCTTTTAAAAATCTCCTTTAAAAAAATCTTCATAGGCATATTTATACTGATCTTTCTAATTCTCTTAGGATATGTTACTCAACATAAATTTACAAATAGTTTCCTCAAGATGTTACACTTTGGCCAACAGTTTGAGAGGATCTTTTTCCTTTGACTGTCATATTCTATAAAATTTCAAAATGTTTTACTAAAGGAGAGGCAAAATTACTACCTTGGTATTTGGGAGATAATAGAACATATATGCACAGATCTCTGCCCCTGGTCCCTGAAACAGAGCTCCTAAAACCTTTGTAATTTCATAAATGATGAGAACACTAGGAGCATCAGACTGAGGTAGGTGACTCTGACTCTGGGTGGACTCCTTGATGGCCCCTGGATGGGGGCTGGTGACCAGAAAGACCAAACAATGATTAGAAGCTTAGAATTTTCAGCCCTACCCTTCATCCTTCATACAGGAAAGAGTGGTTAGAAATGGAGTTAATAATTGATCATGCCTACATGATGAAACCTCAGGAAAATCTAAAGAGTAGAGGATTCAGAGAATTTCCATGTTGGGAACACATCCATGTGCACTCACTCCACAGGGACAGAAGCTCCTGCACTCCGATCCTCTCAAACTTCACTCTATGGATCTCTTCATCTGGTTGTTCATCTGTATCCTTTATCATACCTTTTAATAAACTGGTAAACGTTAGTATTTTCTCTGAGTTCTGTGAACCACTCTAGCAAATCTGGGAACCTACTAGTTCCCGGATTAGCACTTTGTGATTAGCACCTGCTATCTAGGTTATCTAGGTTGGTCATAGATAGCATATTCAAAAGCAGAGACATTACTTTGCCAACAAAGGTTCGTCTAGTCAAGGCTATGGTTTTTCCTGTGGTCATGTATGGATGTGAGAGTTGGACTGTGAAGAAGGCTGAGCACTGAAGAATTGATGCTTTTGAACTGTGGTGTTGGAGAAGACTCTTGAGAGTCCCTTGGACTGCAAGGGGATCCAACCAGTCCATTCTGAAGGAGATCAGCCCTGGGATTTCTTTGGAAGGAATGATGCTAAAGCTGAA
>NW_011494830.1:2958138-2972036 GCF_000754665.1 Bison bison bison
GTGTTGGAGAAGACTCTTGAGAGTCCCTTGGACTGCAAGGGGATCCAACCAGTCCATTCTGAAGGAGATCAGCCCTGGGATTTCTTTGGAAGGAATGATGCTAAAGCTGAAACTCTAGTACTTTGGCCACCTCATGCGAAGAGTTGACTCATTGGAAAAGACTCTGATGCTGGGAGGGATTGGGGGCAGGAGGAGAAGGGGACAACAGAGGATGAGATGGCTGGATGGTATCACTGACTCGATGGACGTGAATCTGGGTGAACTCTGGGAGTTGGCGATGGACAGGGAGGCCTGACGTGCTGAGATTCATGGGGTCGCAAAGAGTTGGACACGACTGAGCAACTGAACTGAACTGATTAGCACCTGAAATCAGGTGGGAGCAGTCTTGTGGACAGACCCTTTACTTGTGGTTTCTGACACTGTCTTCAGTGTCAGAACTGAGTTAATTTATAGGCCAGCCAGCTAGTGTTGCAGAGAACTGCTTGGTTGTGGGGAAAAGTCTCCACACATTTAATGACCAAAGTGAAGTGTTCCATGTGAGAGTAAGAGACAAAAGAAGGTAGAAAACTGAGTTTTTCCAACTCAGTATTGTACCTAAGTTCCTCCTTTGATTATTAATGATGAATAGTTTGGTAAGTCTGTTGGCCATTTGTCTTTATTTCTCCGTTGATAACCTATTCATGTTATTTGACTGATTTTATTTTTCTTATTGATCTTAAAGTTTTCTTCCATATTGGTTTTATTAACCATCTGTTATATATATGCATATATTTGTCACTTATGTTGTAGTCATAGAATTATTAATTAATCACATTTGTTATTCTCTATACCACAAACAAAAAGTCGTCTATGTATATTTTTTATTTTGAAATTGTTAAATCCACAGAAAGCTTAAAAAGCATCACAGAGAAACCATCATGATTCACCAACTGTTAACATCCTTTTATACCTGCTATACACACACACACACACACACACACACACACCTTTTTTCAATCCTTCCAAAGTAGGTTGCAGATATCATTACATTTCACCCCTCAGTACTTCAGCATGCATTGCCCAAGAAGTGGAACATTATTTCCTATGAAACCACAACATCATTACCACAACTAAGAAAATCAACAACAGTATTATCCAACATCCATAAACAAATTTTCTCAACTATCCTCAAAATCTCTCTTCAGGATCCAGTAGTTCATAGCATTTGATCATTATATGTCTTTAGTTCCCTCAATCTAGACAAGCTATACTTCCCTTCTTTGGTCCTTCCTAATGTTGACTATTCAAAAGGTCCAGGTCAGTGAACCTGTAGCACATCCCATTTTCTAGATGTATCTGTCAGATATATCTGTTTTCTCCTCATTAGATTTAAGTCAAACATATCTGACAAGAGTCTACATAGAAGATTAGACATACTTCCCAACGTATTATATCATGAGTTAGTGGAGAAGGAAATGGCAACCCACTCCAGTACCCTTGCCTGGAAAATCCCATGGACGGAGGAGCCTGGTAGGCTACAGTCCACGGGGTCACAAGAGTCAGATATGACTGAGCAACTTCACTTTCTTTCTTTCTGTAGTTCCTTTTGGAAAAGGAAATGGCAACTCACTCCAGTGTTCTTGCCTGGAGAATCCCGTGGATGGAGGGCCTGGTGGGCTACAATCCATGGGGTTGCAAAGAGTCAGACACGACTAAGCAACTAACACACACAGTGTTTATTAAATTAAAGCAGAGCCACACAAGGCAAATTGGGGTTAAAATACTATCAACCTCAAAAACTAGATTAAAGAATATATACTTAAAAGTTACTAAGAGACTAGATCTTAAGTTCTCATTTAAAAAAATTATAAATTATATGATGTGATGGCAGTGTTAGCTAACACTATGGTTGTAATCATATTGCAATATATAAGTACATCAAATCAACACACTGCTCACCTTAAACTTATATAATGTTATGTTAATTATATCTTAATTAAATTTTTAAAAAAGAATATAACTTGGCCCAAAAGCCAAAACAAGGATATCTATTTCTGCCCATTGAAATGTACAAATTTCATCCATCAGTGGCTGAACACTTGACAAACCATGTAACCCTCTCCTCACTCATATTCATACAGATTACATAAATTTACAATTGAAAAAGTAGATCTGTATATGCAAGTTGTTCAAGCATACTTAAATATTTTCTAATAACTGTAACTTTTCACAAAACAGAAGTGAAGAAAGACAATGTGTTATTCTAAGCAAAGAAAAAGAAGCAATTCGTAAGAGGAGAGATGATCTGTGATGCAATTAGAATGAAGTGAGTCATTTCTTCTCTAGGAGAAGGGTTCCAAAGGATGATCCAGTGTTATTCACTTCTGCCAAATGAGCAGGAGACCTTTCCCTAACATAGCAAACTGCTAGTTTTTAATTTATTCATGATCTATTCTTAAAATACCACACACAGAAACAGACAAGTCATTAATTTCATATGGTCAAAGCTATCAATATATTATGTATAATTTCTTCTTTTTCCTTAATTGTGATAAAACCACTGTGTACTCAGTCACTCAGTCATGTCTGACTCTTTGTGACACCCTGGACTGTAGCCCACCAGGCTCCTCTATCCAAGGAATTTTTCAGGCAAGAATACGGGAGTGGGTTGCCATTTTCTTTTCCAGGGGACCTCCCCAACCCAGGGATCAAATCCGTGTCTCTCGCATCTTCTGCATTGGCAGGTGGATTCTTTATCACTGTACCACCTGGGAAGCCATAAAACTGTACCACCCATCAAAAAATAAGATGATTATTTATCATCTAGTTGTTCATTACTGATTTGTTCATACCACTTTTTAATTCATTTGAAATTCATTTTTATATACAGGGCATTTAATATTAGCTTTTCTCTTGGGGTAATCTCCTAGCAGTGCTATCTAACAGAAATATATGCAAACCAAGTACCTAAGTTCAAACCCTCTAGTCACCATATTAAAAAAATTAAACAAATGTGAAAGTGATTTTAATAACATATTATATTTTAATTAACCCAACCTTTCCAAATATTGTCATTACAACATTAACCAATTATTTGATAAATTATTAATGAAATATTAATAAGATTAATAAGATTCCCTGGTGGCTCAGATGGTAAAGCGTCTGCCTACAATGCAGGAGATCCGGGTTCAGTCCCTGGGTTGGGAAGATCTCCTGGAGAAGGAAATGGCAACCCACTCCAACATTCTTGCCTGGAAAATCCCATGGATGGAGGAGCTTGGTAGGTTTCAGTCCATGGGGTTGCAAAGAGTCAGACACGACTGAGCTATTTCACTTTCACTTAATGAAATATTATACATTCTTTCTTCATACTGTTAAAGTGTTCAGACTAGGATCAACATGGAGTCTTCATGCTTAGCCCCACATCAGCAAACCAAAACTTAACCGTTTCTGTGCTCAGCTCTCCCAGAAATGGAAGATCTAGGTCAACCAACCACTGCTTGAACAGCTTCAAGTTATACAGGACTGGCTTCAAGACTTCCTTTTGGGCCACACAAATTAAGTAATTTTGCCTTAATCAATCATCATACCCCTAGTGTAACTTTCTGGTTCCTGTTCACTTCAGTCTATAAAACCCTCTTACTTTGTACAACTCTTTGAAGCACCTGTCTATTTTCTTGACTGGATAATTTCTAATTCATAAATCACTAAACAAAACCCAACTAGGCCTGAAACTTCCTTCCAATAATACTAAATCTTTGAAATCTGGAGTGTATGTTACATTTACAAAACTTCTCATTTCAGACACTAAATATTTATCAGCAATATTTCTATGTATTGAGATTTAATAAATCTATAATTAAAAAAAAAAAGATTCACATAGTCATTTTCCAAACTTAAAAAGTTTCCAATAAAGTATCAGTTTTAAAATTAAATTAATAAAAATTAAATAAAATTTAAAATTCAGTTTTTCAGTCACACAATCCATATTTCAAGTTCTCAACATTACATGAGATTCATTGCTATAACATTAGACAAGACAGTCTAGAGAGTCCATATCTGCTCAGTGGATAATCAGAGATTCAATTTAGAATCTTGTTATTTTTTAGCACTTTAGTATGTAGTTATAGAAACTCATAGTCCAGTCTTATTAGGACTTAATCATTTAGAGGAGACAAGGCAGAAATAATGATGATAGATGATATAATCTATCATAGGTACAAAGTGTATCATTTAGATAGATATAAACTAAAATGTGTGGTAAATTTCATGTCACTTGTATGTAGACCTTATAGGATATCTGAAATCAAAAAAAGCAACATGGCTTACATTTGCTTCAAAACTAGGAGAGAACAGATTTGTTCTGAGCCCCACAAAAATCTACACCTTCAAAATGCATTTTTAATCTTACCTCAGCCTTTGATGCTCTCCTCATTAGTCTTAATAAAAGAAAACTCTCATTCTAGTTATGATAAAAAGTTATCTTATTATTTATTTAAAAATTAGTAATAAATAAATTCAATTGTCTGTATAAGAAAATTTACAGCAAATAATTTAAGGCAATAAAACCTATTTTGTAATACTATACCACAAATATCTGCAATTTTAAACATTAAACATGTATTGCCGAATCAGAAGTTGGAATGCAAAATAGCTTTATTTTTAAAAACAGCAGAAGCATTTTATTCTATTGCCATTTCTGTGAGCATAACAAAAGTATTTTACAAATGAGTAATCATAGGCACTGAAGTCAAGTGTTTATCACCAAAATTCATACAATAAGCCACCACTGTCCTGAATACTCTGTGAACTTGACTTCTCATCATTAGAGCCAGGAAGTAATGAAATGGCAGCATTTTTCATTAATTAAATTCATATTTAGATTTAACATCTTACAATAACAGGGATTGGAGACTAGAAATAAGATAATAACTAAACTTGTATTAAACAATTTATATTTGACTTGAACAAGTTTCAGAGGTACTAACCAATGTCTGTAATCTCATGAACAAAGCATTTTGAAAATTTACTGAACAGTTGTCTATCTGATAGTCACAAAAGAGAAGTTCCTTTTAAGGACTTTAATGGTAAGAAAGCTTCCTGAACGGACTGGCGGTCCACACTGCAACAAATCACGCAAGGAAAGCATGAGATTTTGCAGGTAAAGATTTTTGTAAATGACAGCCTCCCAGTGATCTCAAGTATGGATCTGATTTTCACATGCTGCCACTGATTTCCTCATGTGCTATCAAGGGACAGATCCTTTCCATTCACAGTTATATGAATAAATTTTTACATAAAAGAACACCCTCCCAATTCTGCAAATACATGGGAGTGGGTCATCTTCAGTTCAGTTCAGTTCAGTCACTCAGTTGTGTCTGACTCTTTGCGACCCCATGGACTGCAGCACGGCAGGCTTCCCTGTCCATCACCAACTCCTGGAGCCTGCTCAAACTCATGTCCATTGAGTCAGTGATGCCATCCAACCATCTCATCCTCTGTCATCCCCTTTTCCTCCTGCCTTCAATCTTGCCCAGCATCAGGGTCTTTTCCAATGAGTCAGCTCTTCACATCAGGTGGCCAAAGCATTGGAGTTTCAGCTTCAGTCCTTCCAATGAATATTCAGGATTGATTTCCTTTAGGATTGACTGGTTGGATCTCCTTTCAGTCCAAGGGACTCTTAAGAGTCTTCTCCAACACCAGAGTTCAAAAGCATCAATTCTTTGGTGCTCAGCTTTCTTTATGGTCAAGCTCTCATATCCACACATGACTATTGGCAAAACCATAGCCTTGACTAGACAGACCTTTGTTGGCAAAATAATGTCTCTAATTCTTAATATGCTGTGTAAGTCATCTTCAGGATATTCTAAACTTTGGAATTTGATTAAAGTTATTGCCCAGTGCAGTTTTCATGATTTTATTCACAAAGCCTTCTTTTTTATATCAGTGAGCCACATTTGCCTGTGAAATAAAATGAATGCCCAAATGTTTTTATTCATTTTGTGATAAAATTTGGATTTTTTCTATTGAAGACTTTGGAGTTTGATTTATTGACTTAGTCCAGATAGGGTTTCTCAACTACTGTTCAGTAAAAAGGCCTCTTCTGACACAGAATGGTCCCAATTCAAGTTCAGATAATGACCCGAGGGCAGCTAAAATTACTTCACCCTGATGCATTGTTAGGGAAGTTAGATATTATCATTGATTTTAAAACTCTTCCTGTAGTAAAGGATGATTTGAGTTTTTACTGTTTCATTTTATTAGTGACCAATAAAATGAACAATATACATCCTTATATACAGTTAAATACATGATAGCAGTCTTTACTAGGAAATGAAACAAAAATAGAAATATGAAAAAAGAACCTGAAAGAAAAAATAAAACAAAATGATCCTCTAATCAACTACTCCTTATTTGTATTCAACTTGTGTATAATATTGATCATGTGTGCTACAATTTGTTTTAAAATAATTTTTGTCACTTCACAGTCTGTTAAATAAGCTAATTTTTTTTTTCTACTTGCTTCACTGTAGTGAAAGTGTCTGAAAATTAGCTTTTTTGATTGTGATGTAAGTGTCTGACAGTAAGCTTTTGATTGCCAGGGCATCTACTTCAAAGACATCCATCTTAAATAAACATACTGCCAGCTACACAAGGAGATAAGTAGTCAGGCTGTCCCACCCAGGAAGCTCCCCTCAGGTGACCCAGAAAATTGACCATTTGAGTGACCTTGTTTTTTCTTTCAGCACTTTAATTCCAGCTCTTACGTCTTAAATTTATCAAAGAGTAAAGTGAAGAAATCTGAGGATCCCTACCCTTGGTCCCAGAAAAGGCAGAGCTCCACATCCGCAAGCTCTGTATCTGTGTGGACCCTAGGCGTGCCATGTCCCCTCCAGGACACGTGTGTGAATTAAGAAAACCTTTCCAAGTTTCTTGATGTTTGTTGCCAAGGTGTGTCTAGTACAAGGCCCAGACCAGCCACAGCACTGACTTCAGACAGAGAACTGTCTGTGGGGGGCTCACCACAAGTAGTGCCAGCTCAGGTGAGCACCCCAGGCATTCCTAGCTGATAGCACCACCACTGATAGGCTGAGATGAATACAAAACACTCACTTTCCATAAATTTGATTCAGAGAGAATTCTAAAATACATTCCAATAATTAGAGAAAAGTTTTCATTTGTACCTGGCCACTGAGGCCACCCCACCGCCACCCTAGTCTCAGAAGTGATAGAAATAAATCATTTTCATGTATATTAGAGGCAGCTATTTGGCAGGGAACACCACCTTGCCTTAGCCAATCTTGAGTCTGGACAGTTAACTGGAAGAGCTAGTTAATTTCTGCAAGCAGCCTCTTCCATTTTCTCAGAAAATGAGGGGAAGCCTAGAGTGGAAGCAAAGGAGGAATAGAGGAGGGAAAGACAGGCAAATATGGAAATAAAGTGGATAACTGCTGAGGCATGGTTAATCAGAAAGGACACTCCATGCATATTATGGACCCATTGTGATAATAAAATTGGAATAAAATTGCCTACCCAAACCACTTGAGACACTCTGCATCTTTAATTTTTAAAGTTATGAAGACACTTGACACAGAAGGGGATCAATTATCATGAGTTTGCGTGCAAATACTTACTTAAGCAAGGCAGTGGGTCAGAGTCAGTAGGAAAATTGCAGGCTTGCAGCCACGTAATGGCAACTAATTACACTATTTCAGGGCCCCTTTCCAATGGTCTCAGTTGGCAGTAATGGTCATGGCTGATTTATTCTGAATCACTTTTTGGGGTCTGAAGTTATGATAAATTTATATGTTTGCTAAAGAAAACCGGTTCTGATAATGAATCCACCAAAACATTAAAACAAAAGGGAGTCCCTCCGGTTAACTTGTTATGTGCTCTGATCTTTGAGATAAATAGTTTGGCCTGATTTCAAAACAGAATAGAGGTGTCTAGTATGGGATTAGACCAGTTCTCAGATCACAGTAGCCCCTCTTACAATGATCAACCTTGAACATATATATTTTGGAAGATGAGAATTTTAACTGTCTCCCCTGAATGTGACAGTTTAATAGAGTGCTTTGTGGCTCAGATGGTAAAGAATCTGCCAGCAATGTAGGAGACCTGGGTTCGATTCCTGGGTGGGAAGATCCCCTGGAGAAGGAAATGGCAACCCACTCCAGTATTCTTGTTTGGAGAAGTCCATGGACAGAGGAGCCTAGTGGGCTACAGTCAATGTGGTCGCAAAGAATTGGACACGACTGTATGACTAACACTTTCACGTTATTTCATTTAAAATAAAGTAATAGGTGCTTTTCTTTATGTGAATAACAGTTTTGAGGGCATGTTCAGGCACTGGCTCAGTTCTGAATTATCAAGGCAAATTTAAATTTTATTTGATTATACTATTCACCTAAGATTATTCAACTGATTTAGTAGAGAAGTCTTTACCTTTCTTTTTTTCTCTATCTTCACAAAGTCTTGAGAGATTTATATTTCCACAAGGTCAAGTCTGAGGGGAAAAAAACAAGCTGGCCTGATAGACAAGGAAACTGAACTTCATTACTGAGTTCAAGGAAACAAACCATTAGAAGCTAAATGAGCATTGTCAGATAAAAATAAGCAAACCTCCATTTATTGTCTACAATTCATTAAAGAAAAATTCACATCTCTCTCACCCTATTGTCTATCTGAAAGCTATAGAAGTAGACATGACATTTGAAGACTGACTGTTCCCTTTTTTCTATTTCTTATCTGTGAGCAATTTGCCCATTAAGAAGTGAATTTAGTATTGGGAATGAATTGCTTTCTCGTTCTGTCCTACTCAATGTACTGTTTTAATGTATATGTGAAAATTAATCCGTTACATATAAAAATAAATCCATTCCATGGTATTTCCCTGAATCTCTTCCAAAGGATATCACCTTTACAGTAAATAAAGCTTTGCTTATGAAAGAAGCCCTAAGCCATAAACCTAAAGTACAAGTTCTCAGCCAGCATGGCCACCTGCATGGCCACCTGCACTATGGGTGGACATGACATACTGACTGCCATCAAAGGCAGTGACTGAGAGGCCAAAAATGGGAAGACACTGTTATCAACACTATATATGCCACCAAGCAGCTGATCAAATATCAACATCAGTTCCTCGTTTTGTTGGCTTGAATCTAGGAGCACAATCTTGTTTGGTATCAATCCTTAAAATGTAAAATATGCATGTTCACACATTCAGTGTACTAAATGTTTCAAGAAATACATAAATATGTGTTCAGAATCTCTCCCTTCCTTTTCCTACCTTTTCTGAAGTTTTCACTTTATTTCTTTCTGAAACTTACAATCTATTTGAACTAGGAAAAGAATGCTGGCACAGTGCTGGGGAATACCTGGCTCAACACTGAGTAAATGATTCCATGCTGGCACCTCAAATCCATACGGAGTCTGAAGAGGCAAGATTGGAAGGCTACTGCTCTCTATTGATACCTGGGCCAATATGGTTAGTAGAAGTAGTAGTTTTCCTTTCTTCCATCTGCTCTGTGGTCTACTTGGGGGTGGAAGGCTGTTAGCAGTGGGATAGGAACTAACAGCATTACATGCTACAAAGAGCAATTGCCTGAGCAATTTTCCTAAGCCAGAGACAAAGCAAAGCAAATGCAATACTCCCCCTCGCCTCGCTGTCAGCCACATGAGAGTGGAGCTGCTCAGTGATCTCCACAGGGCGAATTCCGTGACGGAAACTGAATTCTATAGCCAATTGCATGGCGGCATGGGTCTGCCTCCAGTATAGAATTTAAATATTAAACACTACATAAATTTTTTTTCAGGGGCTCTTAAAAATAAAGAATTTTAATAGCACAGGTGTATTTGTTTGACTTCTTTGAAAGAAAACACCTTATAGCTAAAGAAAAATGCACAGCGTTATTTGGAAATATTAGTATCACATTACAGTTTAGTATTTTAATTTCAAGTCCAATGAAACAATGGTCAAAAAAACTCATCTTAAAATTACTCAATGTTGGGGTACACGTGTCTCTTTCCCTTCTGGTTTCCTCAGTGTGTATGCCCAGCAGTGGGATTGCTGGATCATAAGGCAGTTCTATTTCCAGTTTTTTAAGGAATCTCCACACTGTTCTCCATAGTGGCTGTACTAGTTTGCATTCCCACCAACAGTGTAAGAGGGTTCCCTTTTCTCCACACCCTCTCCAGCATTTATTATTTGTAGACTTTGGGATCGCAGCCATTCTGACTGGTGTGAAATGGTACCTCATAATGGTTTTGATTTGCATTTCTCTGATAATGAGTGATGTTGAGCATCTTTTCATGTGTTTGTTAGCCATCTGTATGTCTTCTTTGGAGAAATGTCTATTTAGTTCTTTGGCCCATTTTTTGATTGGGTCGTTTATTTTTCTGGAGTTGAGCTGTAAGAGTTGCTTGTATATTTTTGAGATGAGTTGTTTGTCAGTTGCTTCATTTGCTATTATTTTCTCCCATTCTGAAGGCTGTCTTTTCACCTTGCTGATAGTTTCCTTTGATGTGCAGAAGCTTTTAAGGTTAATTAGGTCCCATTTGTTTATTTTTGATTTTATTTCCAATATTCTGGAAGGTGGGTCATAGAGGATCCTGCTGTGATGTATGTCTGAGAGTGTTTTGCCTATGTTCTCTTCTAGGAGTTTTATAGTTTCTGGTCTTATATTTAGATCTTTAATCCATTTTGAGTTTATTTTGGTGTATGGTGTTAGAAAGT
The DNA here is from genome assembly GCF_000754665.1 of Bison bison bison. Lineage (NCBI taxonomy): Eukaryota > Metazoa > Chordata > Mammalia > Artiodactyla > Bovidae > Bison > Bison bison. The sequence continues at coordinate 2,968,853 of NW_011494830.1, forward strand.
GGTCTAGTTTCATTCTTTTACAAGTGGTTGACCAGATTTCCCAGCACCACTTGTTAAAGAGATTGTCTTTAATCCATTGTATATTCTTGCCTCCTTTGTCAAAGATTATGTGTCCATATGTGCGTGGATTTATCTCTGGGCTTTCTATTTTATTCCATTGATCTATATTTCTGTCTTTGTGCCAGTACCATACTGTCTTGATAACTGTGGCTTTGTAGTAGAGCCTGAAGTCAGGTAGGTTGATTCCTCCAGTTCCATTCTTCTTTCTCAAGATAGCTTTGGCTATTTGAGGTTTTTTGTATTTCCATACAAATTGTGAAATTATTTGTTCTAGCTCTGTGAAGAATACTGTTGGTAGCTTGATAGGGATTGCATTGAATCTATAAATTGCTTTGGGTAGTATACATTTTCACTATATTGATTCTTCCAATCCATGAACACGTGTACCCCAAAGTTCATCGCAGCACTGTTTATAATAGCCAGGGCATGGAAGCAACCTAGATGTCCATCAGCAGATGAATGGATAAGAAAGCTATGGTACATCACACAATGGAGTATTACTCAGCCATTAAAAAGAATACATTTGAATCAGTTCTAATGAGGTGGATGAAACTGGAGCCTATTATACAGAGTGAAGTAAGCCAGAAGGAAAAACATAAATACAGTATACTAACGCATATATATGGAATTTAAAAAGATGGTAACAATAACCCGGTGTACAAGACAGCAAAAGAGACACTGATGTATAGAACAGTCTTATGGACTCTGTGGGAGAGGGAGAGGGTGGGAAGATTTGGGAGGATGACATTGAAACATGTAAAATATCATGTAAGAAACGAGATGCCAGTCCAGGTTCGATGCACGATACTGGATGCTTGGGGCTAGTGCACTGGGACGACCTAGAGGGATGGTATGGGGAGGGAGGAGGGAGGAGGGTTCAGGATGGGGAACACATGTGTACCTGTGGCGGATTCATTTTGATATTTGGCAAAACTAATACAATTATGTAAAGTTTAAAAATAAAATAAAATTAAATAAAAAAAAAAAAAGATATTACTCCAGAATGGGGGAGGAAACAGAATGGGGGCTGAATAAAAAGAAGCCATGTCAATTTGGAAAAAATAAATAAATAAATAAAATAAACACAACCTAAAATTAAAAAAAAAAATTGCTCAATGTTATATCCTTCAGCTAAAATACAGACAAAATATTCCAAGATTTGAACATTCAATGTAGAGTGCCTCTTTCCCCCATTTAGAATGTTACATGTTTCAAAAAATTACCTCTTCCCTTCTAAAGAGATAAGAGGAAAATGAAATGGAAAAGTTCAATTGACAGTGACACCTTTTATAGATAACATTGAAAGCAACTGCTCTTTCCATATCCCATGCCTGAAAATATAAGTAAATTGTATTCACTGAATCTAAACCTTCGAAGTATATATAATCAATGTGCGTTAAATAACTATCGGCACTTAACTTTCTTCTTCTGCTTCTAGTTTTGAATAGAATTTTACTGTTTACATTTCAAATTCAAAGCTACATAATAATGATAGCCATTTATTTTGTGTTTTTATATGTATATTAGCATTTTTGTATCTTAAAGTCATTCGGGTTTTTCTTATATTTTAAGTTTTTACATATAAAAGGTACTGATTTTTTCTTAAAAAGTCAGAATACATACAAAGTCAGAATAAAGCATAGACTAATGTTGAGCAATTACTGGGATTAAAATATTATACATTGCTTTTTCATGAAATTGCAGAATCTTAAATCCAGAAGATAATCTTAGAAATCAACTAATATAACCCTCCTCATTTTACAAATGAAAAAGAAAAACATGAGGTTCAGGGGAAAATAAGTGATCTGCTTACCATCACATGGCTAGTAGATGACAAAGCTGACACCAGACTTTAGACTTTAAGTCTTGAAATATTTCTTACTCTGTGCGTGCATGCAAAGTCACATCATGTCCAACTCTTTGCAACCCTATGGACTGTAGCCTGCCAGGCTCCTCTGTCCATGGGATTCTCCAGGCAAGAATACTGGAGTGGGTTGCAATTTCCTTCTGCAGGAGATCTTCTTATTTTACAAGCTTCCTAATGGAATATAGGGCTTCCCTCATAGCTCAGTCGGTAAAGAATATGCCTGCAATGCCGCAGATCCATATTCGATTCCTGGGTCAGGAAGATCTCCTGGAGAAGGAAATGGCAACACACTTCAGTACTCTTGCTTGGAGAATCCCATGGACAGAGGAGCAGACTACAGTCTATGGAGGTCACAAGAATCAGACACAATTTAGTGACTAAACCACCACCATTGTCCTAATGGAACATAGATTAAAATGTATAAGATAGATAAATGAGTGCCTAGGACCAATTAAATCAAGATAGTATAAAATACAAAGCTCCAAAAAGAAATAGATGACACACTTAAATTTGGATACTTGGAAGAGGCTCTATCTAATAAATGAATTGCTTGTCAAGGTGTGGGCAGGGAATAAAGAAATCATAAGAGATATCACCAGAGACTGGGCTAGAAAAAACTTGAGCTATTACTATTTCTAAGCTTAACCTGAGAAAGACTGTGTGGCTCTTGAAAACCAAAGAGAAGATCCTGCAGGATGAGCTGCTTCAACAGTAGCTCTGACCTGTGGTTGAGAGGCAGAGTCAACAGGAGGTGATGGTTAGAGGGTAAGACCACCTGTTGATATTCTGCCCACATAGATCTGTCTTGTGGGACAGCAAGCTGAGTGGAAAGGACAAGATGCAAGTCAAAAAGAGGAGATGAAAGCATGCAGGTGAAGCGTGAACAAAGAAAGCAAACAGGGAATGAGCTAAATGTGGAAAAGACATCGATTTTAAAGTTACGAGCAAAAAATACTAACTCAGTACAAGGAGCAGACCAGACAGAATGACAAAGTTGTGTTGGATAACAGATTGTAAACAAAGTCAAATTTCTGGAAAGAGAGAAAAAGAAGAGTGAATTGAAAGAGGAGGGAAATCTGAGACAAAGAAAGAGAAGGTTGAAGGAAGATGGGTATAAATGAATCAGAGCTTAACACAAAAAGTTACTGTTTCATGTAAACCTGTTCCAACTGGGCCTAAGCAAGAGGTGAAGTTGATGCTTTTGAACTGTGGTGTTGGAGAAGACTCTTGAGAGTCCCTTGGACTGCAAGGAGATCC
>NW_011494830.1:2972136-2992497 GCF_000754665.1 Bison bison bison
ATTTCTTTGGAAGGAATGATGCTAAAGCTGAAACTCCAATACTTTGGCCACCTCATGCGAAGAGTTGACTCATTGGAAAAGCCTCTGATGCTGGGAGGGATTGGGGACAAGAGGAGAAGGGGATGACAGAGGATGAGATGGCTGGATGGCATCACTGACTCAATGGACGTGAGTCTGAGTGAACTCCGGGAGTTGGTGATGGTCAGGGAGGCCTGGTGTGCTGCGATTCATGGGGTCGCAAAGAGTTGGACATGACTGAGAGACTGATCTGATCTGATCTGATCTGATACTGCTCTAATATTTATGCAAATTAAACATTTAAGCTTCGTGTGAATATTGAGACTTTCCAAGTTACCTCAGTCTTTGAAATACGCTCTCTTCATCCAAAATCCTTTCCCATGCCTTGCCTGGCACAGAAGACTCTTGCAGCATTTTTCTTGGTGTTTAGTTATCTAACTTTCCTAGGATTCCACTGTGTGCCTGTTCTGCCTCCACCCACTACCAATCCCACCTGCTTCCTGAACAGCATCCATTCAGATCTTTCTCAAGATGACCTCTTACAGAGGCCATGCACATCCTAAACCTCTCCCTGGTTCACCATTTTCCTTCTGTAATTGCTCTGTCTTGCTTCTGGCTGTTTAGGATTTGATTTCTTTCACAGGAACTCACAGCTATATAGAAAACAAAGAAAAGAAATAAATCAAGTTTGTGGGGCTTGTCTCCCAATATTACGGGAAGAATAGAACCTACTTTTTTCTTTTCTCTGGATGTCTGCACGTGTTTCTCTGCTTCTCCCACATATCCTTTTTCTTCTACCAGCAAAGCATCATTCTCACTTTCTTTCCAGATTTTTGTTTGCCAATCAAAATATAGACTTTCTCTGCTGAGACATTTACCAAACTCAGAAAGAAATATATTTTGCTTACAACTTAGGACTATGGTGTCATTTGCCTAGTTTTTATTTTCTTTGTAATTTCATTGGCCCAAGAGACAGTTCCTGCATCTATAAAAGGTAAGTAATAATAGCTTCTTCCTCACAGATTTAAAATGATGTGAGATAATCCATGTAAAGTGCTGATTACAGTGCTACAAATAATAAAAGCTCTTTAAATGTTAACTATTATTATTATTGCTTTCTAAATGGCTGTCCATGGTGGACTGATGATTTATTATGAAAGACGGTAATTAAATAAGCTAAGGGTCAAGGCTGTTCAAAGGGTGAAGATGAGGGAACAATATGACCTCCATTATAATCTCTTGGTATCAATAAGCAAAATGTTGCTAATGATAAGCTAGTCTTTTTCTCAGAAATGACACATATTTATCTCCATCAATTATATTAGCCAGTTCAGAATAAAGTTATATTTTTTAACAGTGACCTTATTTTCTCAGAGTTTGTGCTTAATGAATCATATTTGGGGCATTCAACTTAATCTTTAAAAAAATTAATAGAAATAATGCAGATTTTCAAGAAATAACTTTGCAAGTGCATCATCAAATGCCTGAAAAACCTCTGTGCTATAAACACACAATCTAGGGAGGAATACAGGCCAGCTGACTGAAGTGAAAACTATATGGTCTGAGGCTGAAGTAGGATTAACAGAACCACAGAAAACAACTCAAATTAGAACCATACCAGATTATACATGAGATAATTAGTATATATAGTAAAATAATTAAATGTGGTCTTTTAAAAAATGGGTTTATATTAGAAAATACAGAAAAGTACAGAAGAGTCATCTCACAAACACTTTGTACCCACCTCCCAGATTCAATAAACATATTATCACATTTTCTTTGCAATTGCGAAAAGAAACAAAACAGCAGAATCTTGATCAAAGTCCTTCTGGGGCAGCCTGATTGATTCCCTATGCCATCCATCCCCCTTGCATCCTGGATGTAATCACCATTCAAATTGAGATATATCCTTTCTACCCATGTTTCTGTATCTTTTGCATACAAATACATAACATACATGAATATGTCTACACACAACATATATTATTTTTATGTTTCAAATTTTTAAATAACAGTTACAACAGAATTCTTAAGAGTTTTCTTTTTCTTTCAACATTTTTCTATTCATTTTTGTTATTCATTGTGACTGCTGTATATAATTTTACTCACTTATAATAATGGCTATTTAGGTTGTTTTTAGCTTTTTTCTATAAACAACAATGTTGCATTGAATATCCTTGTGCGTATTTTCTTGTGCACATATGCAAGAGTTTTTCTGAAGTAAATACAGCACTTAGCAGTGGAATGTTGGATCCTGATCAACCTAACGATACTGCCAAAATGCTCTCAAAACTTGGTGTATCAATTTATGCAACCACTACCAACATAAAAAGTGAAGTCGCTCAGACATGTCCGACTCTTTGCGACCCCGTGGACTGCAGCCCACCAGGCTCCTCTGTCCATGGGATTTTCCAGGCAAGAATACTGGAGTGGGTTGCCATTTCCTTCTCCAGGGGATCTTCCCAACCCAGGGATCGAACCCAGCTCTCCCACATTGCAGGCAGATGCTTTAACCTCTGAGCTACTAGGGAAGCCCACCAACATAAAAGGGTTCCCTTTATTCCTTATCCTTACCAGCAAATGATCTTATCAGAATGTTTTCAATGTTTATTGGTCTGGTGAATGTGAGATTGAATAACACTGTTTAGTTTTTTTTTTTAAGTCAAATTAAAACAAATTATCAAATGCATGTCTTTTAAGCAGTAAATCACTGGATTATGGGTTTGAAGCAGCTTACTAAATTTCCATTTAACCCATTTTGTATCAATTTGTAATGGGATTGTGTATGATATTAGGAATTTTCCAAAGAATGATTGGTGAAACACAGCAGATTCCCTTTCTTTCCAAAGCAGAGGAAGACAGTTGCTCTCAAGCATTTTTCTCAAGCCCAAAATTACCTCAGCCCTTAACAAGAGCTTGCTGCTAAGTTGCTTCAGTCGTGTCCAACTCTGTGTGACCCCATAGAAGGCAGCCCACCAGGCTCCCCCATCCCTGGGATTCTCCAGGCAAGAACACTTGCTTACCTATAAATTAGAACTTCTTAGGCTGATTTTATACTTAAAAAAAAAATAGCATCCTTAGAAACTCTGTTTTCACCCCCATCCCTCTCTTCCCTGCCCCCCAGCTCCTCTTCTTCCTTTTCTCCCTGTTGACTTTTTTTCATAACAAAAATCCATTTAAATATACTGTTCTATTGTGACGCTCGACTGGTTAGCTCCTTCTTAAAAGTGACAGAGGCTACAACTTTCCACACAGACTTTGCATTTGAGTATTTTCATTAATACAGCAGCAGGATTTGAGCATTTCATTAACTCTTCATTTGGACTTTGACAATCTTAATAAACCTATCTTTCTCCCAAAAAGACTGTATCCAATCATTTATTCCCATTACTTGTTCTGGATAAAATTTTCCACAAAAAGTATCTTTGTTTCTAAAGTTAGTCCCTAAAAAGCAGATTTTTAAAAATTAAATGAAAATATCTATAAGTTGCCATACACCAGCAAACTGCTGCTGCTACTGCTGTTAAGTCGCTTCAGTCGTGTTCAACCCTGTGCGACCCCATAGACGGCAGCCCACCAGGCTCCCCCGTCCCTGGGATTCTCCAGGCAAGAACCACTGGAGTGGGTTGCCATTTCCTTCAATGCATGAAAGTGAAAAGTGAAAGTGAAGTCGCTCAGTCGTGTCCAACTCTTAGCGACCCCATGGACTGTAACCTACCAGGCTCCTCTGTCCATGGGATTTTCCAGGCAAGAGTACTGGAGTGGGTTGCCATTGCCTTCTCTGACACCAGCAAACTAAGGACTATTAATTAACGGATTTCTGTTTCACTGTATTGTTGATATTCAAGGAATCATGTAGGTTATGTATACATACAGTCATAATTTTATTCAAATAATGACACTTTACTAGTGTCGATTATATTTTAAAAATTATAAAGAAGATTTAAGCTCTTGTGAGATAATCAGAATATAGCTCTTGAAATAAGCATACTATAAGTTTTATGACTGTATTTGATTTTTATGATTTATATGTTATTGATTACTTGACAAGTGAAGAGCAGCAACATTAATAATTACTTTGCCTTTTTCTCCTAAGTCAACTTATATATAGCTCAACCACTTTTGATAACTTATTATTTTATATCATATAAAAAATAACAAAACAAAACTTTTTTGCCTAAATTTCAAGGCCCTCAATAACCCAAACTAACCCATGAGTACTGAGTCATCTTCTATTATTTCTCTATAGATACTCTACACCTCAGCCAAATTTCTTACAATTTCTTGCCTCTGTTCATTAACAACAGCCCCTATTTTTCTCTGTCTGCATCACAGACCTATTGTGACCTTTACATGACCACTTTTACATTGTTTTCTTATTGCTAATACAACAAATTACCACAAACTTAGTGGCTTAGAAAACAGAGATCTCTCATCTTAGGTTAGAAATGTAGGTTAGAAATGCAATATAAGTCTCACAGGGTTAAAATCAAAGTATAATCAGGGTTGTGTCCTTGAGTTTTCTGGAGGCCACCCATGTTCCTCGGCTTGTGGCATTCTATTGTCTCCAAATCCCACATGTTACAACTTTCTAACTATCCTTCTGTAGTCTTAACTCATTCTCGCAACACTAAGGTGGCTTCTTCAATGTGAAGGACCCAGTAATCAGACTGGGGCTTCCCAGGTAGCACTAGTGGTCAAGAACCCACCTGTCAATGCAGGAGACATAAAGAGGCATAGGTTCAATTGGAGAAGGAAATGGCAAACCACTCCAGGATTCTTGCCTGAAGAATCCCATGGTCAGAGAAACCTGGCAGGCTATAGTCCATGGGATCAAGAATTAGACACGGGTGAAGTGACTTACCACATACACTCATAATCATATTGAGTTCATCAGATTGAGTTCACCTGCATAATTCAGCTCATTTCCACATCTCAAAATCTTAATCACATCTGCAAAATCCATGGATTAGCTCATGGGTATATTGGGGGATCCATTATTCTGCCTCCCAGAACTTTCTTCTATTCCTGCTACCTAACAAAGTTTACCTCTTTACCCACAGAAATAGAGCATGTGGTGAGTGATTCAGATGAAAAAAGAAATGTCATTCAATTCAACTTCCCATTTACAAGTGAGTCCAAGAGTATTACTGCTGCCAGATACTAAATTTTTAGAAAATATTTGTTAAATTCTGAATGAAACAACTAGCTTTTCTAGGCCCAGCTCAGATAAAAATATTGCTTTGATGCCTCAATTTTTCCAATTTAAGTAGATTTCTCAACCCACATTTCTTTAACATTTTTTATCTGACCACTAAGTTATAAACTATTATTTTATATGAGGACAAATATTACTTTTCTACTCTCAGATATTATATTCATTATACATTTTATTTTATGGTGTGTTTATTACATGGTAATAGTTTATACTTTTTCCATTTATTTCCCTTTTCAATCATTCATTTCACTGTGCATTTTCCATATTTTTATGTACTATATTTTACTAGTCCGGGTCAGTTCTAAGCCTAAAGGCAAGACCAGATGCCCCCAGTTCATTTCCCTTTCTGAGCTCACCTTTATTAATTCCCCTCACCAGAAACTATACTGGAGCAGGGGTCCTTGCAGAGAAAAGATTTTCCCACTCCCTGCCTTCTTTTCCAACATTTCTGCAATTGAGGTGACAACTCAGATTGGATTAGTACCCTGGGCCCTGCTGTCTTTAAGAAGTAGGAAGTCCCATTTCTGTCTCAGGACTCTGTTCCTGTCATATTATTTTTTGTAACAGAAGAATCAGTTTTATTTAGCACAGCCAAGTTTATGTTCAGTGCATTACCTTCATATGTATGTGCTCAACCTTTTCAGTTGTGTCCAACACTTTGGGACCCCATGAACTGCCAGGCCTCTCTGTCCATGGGATTTCCCCAGCAAGAATACTGGAGGGGATTGCCAAACCCTCCACCAGGGAGGGGATCCTCATGATCCAGGGATTGAATCTATGTCTCCTGCATTGCAGGTAGATTCTTTAGCTGCTGAGCTATTGGGAAAGCCCTTACTTTCATATCTTAGGCACTTAAAAAATGTTGGATCATAGGAAAAGCAAGAGAATTCTAGAAATACATATACTTCTGCTTAATTGACTATGCTAAAGCCTTTGACTGTGTGGATCACAACAAACTGGAAAATTCTTAAAGACATGGGAATACAAGGCCACCTTTCCTGCCTCCTGAGAAACCTGTGTGCAGGTCAAGAAGCGACAGTTAGAACCAGACATCGAACAAGGGACTTGTTCAAAATTGAGAAAGAGTACATCAAAGCTGTATATTGTCACCCTGCTTATTTAACTTCTATGCAGAGTACATCATGTGAAATGTAGGGCTGGATGAAGCACAAGCTGGAATCAAGATTGCCAGGAGAAATATCAATAACCTCAGACATGCAGATGACACCACCTTAATGGCAGAAAATGAAGAGGAACTAGAAAGCCTCTTGATGAAGGTTAAAGAGGAGAGTGAAGAAGCTGGTTTAAAACTCAACATTCAAAAAAATATATATATCATGGCACCCAGTCCTATCAATTCATGGCAAATAGATGGGGAAACAGTGGAAACAGTGACAGACTTTATTTTCTTGGGCTCCAAAATCACTGCAGACAGTGACTGCAGCCATGACATTAAAAATGCTTGCTCCTTGGAAGAAAAGCTATGATAAATCTAGATAGAGTATCAAAAAGCAGAGATATCACTTTGCCACCAAAACTCTGTAGAGTCAAAACTATGGTTTTTCCAGTAGTCATGTATGGATGTGAGAGTTGGACCATAAAGACTGAGCACCAAAGAACTGATGCTTTTGAACTGTGGTGTTGAATAAACCCTTGAGAGTCCCTTGGACTGCAAGGAGATCAAACCAGTCAATCCTAAAGGAAATCAACTCTGAATATTCAGTGGAAGGACTGGGGCTGGGGCTGAAGATGAAACTCAAATACTTTGGCCACGTGATATAAGGGCCGGCTCATTGGAAAAGACCCTGATACTGGGAAAGATTTAAGGCAGGAGGAGAAGGGGGCAACAGAGGACGAGACGGTTGGATGGCATCACCAGCTCTATGAAGATGAGATCTTGAGCAAACTCTCAGAGATGGTGAAGAACAGGGAAACCTGGTGTGCTGCAGTCCATGGAAATGCAAAGAATCAGACATGATTGAGTGACTCAGCAACAACAAACATTTACCAGGGGATCCCTCGTGGTCTAGTGGCTAAAAATCCACTTGCCAATGCAGGGGTGATGTGTCTGATCCAGGAAGATCCCACATGCCATGGGGTAACTAAGCCCGTTCACCACAGCTACTGAGCCAGCACGCTCCAGGGTAGTTGCAAACTGCTACTGCTGAAGCCCACGCACCTAGAGGCTGTGCTCTGCAACAAGAGAACCACCACAGTGAGAAGCCCACATATGGCAACGAAGAGTGGTGACCACTCTGGGTAACTAGAGAAAGCCCATGCACAGAGACCCAGAACAGACAAAATAAATAAATAAGTAAACTTTAAAAAATAAACATTTATCAGATGAACAAAAAGATGAGTGAAATAGATAAAATTTGACTCCTGGTCTATGTTAGTGTGTACGAATTTTGGATGCAGGAGCAGAGTGGATAAGTCTATTCCACTTTTCTCAACCTACTTTGGATACTCATTTTGAAAATCCTTTGCATTGGTGATAATATTTTTTTTCAGATGTAAATGTGATTGTTTTCAAGTGTAAAAGTCAGTAAACTGTCTTCTAAAAACATTAATGAAAAAGCACAACAACCATTTTGGCCCAAGAATGATGTAGTAAAATCTTCTGTAAGAGAATACATAGTAACAAAATTATTCTAAAAGTATTTCAAAATAATTTTTAGTCTTATAGTACTTTTAGATCCCTCTAAAATGATTTTATTCAAAAATACCACATGTATCAACATTAATGTCCCATCTTGTTAGTATATTATTATACTTTTTTGTATCTCCTTCTTCTTTAACAGATCTTGAACTCCTTGGTGTGGCTAGTACGTCTTTATATACCATAGAACCTAGGACAATTTCTATTTCTTTTTAAAACTACTAAACAAATAAGTGCATATCTCATTTGGTATAATGCCTTCCTGAGGTGTTTATTGAGGATTAAGATGTGCAAGGGGCTGTGAGAGCTACACTTGTTCCCTTGCCATCATGGAATAAGAATGGAAAGCAATTCCAAATAAAGAAATTATCTGTCTCCATATACAAGGTCCCTTCTCATAGATAAATCAAGATGTCCTCTCCGGTGTCTCAACTTCACAGTCAGATTAGCTTTCAACTTGTAAGCATTAAATAAAGCCTCCTGATGTCTGGATCTGATGTCTATGGTCTGTCTTCACATTTGAAATGCTGTCCTCCTCTAAAAGATTACTTGGGTGTAAAATGTTGCATTGGGAAAGATGAAACATATATTTTGGTACAGGTACAGCATTTAAAAATATTTAAGCCCTATCTACTCCTAATTTATTTTAGGATTAATTTATCCAACAGCTGCTTGGATTTAAATAATTTTTAAATAATGAAGTTTTTGCATTTATATTAGTAGGATACTCTAGCATTATTACTCTTTACAACTTCAAGAGTTCAAGGACAAAGAGAAAGTATATTTTTCTTCCTAGTTCACTGATGATGAAATAGGAGCATAAAATTTTTAAGTATCTTATTCTAAGTCATATAATGAGTCCTGATTAAAATCACTGCTGGAAATCAAAGCTTTTTGTTCAATGGGTTCAACAATAGGCTATTTATCTTCCTCGGACACTTTGCATAAGTAATAGCAGCTCACATTTAAGAACAATTCCAGTGGCCATAATATCTATATTCATTTTACATTAGAGGATTTAATTTTCTGTTTATGAATTCAGCATATTTCTCTGAATTGGATGTAGTTCAGTGTTTTATTATAGGAAATCGTATTTTTTTTCTCTAGGTTGTCAGGAAACAGTTATCCAATTTTACTAAGTTATAACAATGGTTCTTATCCAAAAGCTGTTATAAGTCATGAAAATGAAATCAATTTACTGGCTCAGCTCCCAGATTAAGAATTGCTTTATGAATAAATAAAGTAATAGATGGCATCTAAAAGCGGAAGAGATAATTTATATATTTTCAGCTTACTTCTTATATTTCACATTTAGTAGTGAAATAGTTACTATTTGGAATTGAGATGTCTCAGATTGCGCTAGTATTTTGCAAAAAAAGGAATAGGCAAAAAATAACTAGATATAATAATAATAATAAAAGCTGATTTTCCACAATACACATTCATTGATAATTTTAATATTTTATGAATTTAGACACTTTGACATATCTCTTCTACTTCATTCTCAATTTTCCTTCCCTAGCCTATTCACATTTTGTCTTTTCAGTGAGCACCTGCAAAATAAATATGTCCACCCAAAGGTTTGTTCAGAAAATGCTCATTATTTGTCAATTTTATGTATCACATGAAGAATTCACATTTTGACAAGTCACCCTTTATCAATCTTCTTATTATTCTATAAAATTTGATAAAACTAACAAAAGATGAAAAACAGTTTAAGCATAACATCAGAAGTAAACCATTACAAATACAAGACAAAACATAAGAAACAAAAGGAGAAAAACTGACCACCTGGAAATTTCAAGGGAAAAAAGAACAAGATAACAGGATAACCCTAACATACTTAAAGCTAAAATGTATTTGAATTAGAAAGAGGGAGATTGAACATGATTCTCTCTTTTTTTCATTCTATAATCTTTACCTAGATAAATTATCTTAACCTAAGACTACAATAGTTCTTCCCTGGTAGCTCAGATGGTAAGGTGTCTGCCTGCAATGCGGGAGACCCAGGTTCAATCCCTGGGCTGGGAAGATCACCTGGAGAAGGAAAAGGCAACCCACTCCAGTATTCTTGCCTGGAAAATCCCATGGATGGAAGAGCTAGTAGGCTACAATCCGTGGGGTCGCAAAGAGTCGGACACGACTGAGCGACTTCACTTTCTTTCTTTCTTAAAACTACAATTGACAGCTATAATTCTTTGGGCAATATATGTTTCTCTACTACCTAGACCTCTTTCCAGAGCTCTGAATACACTTATCAAAAATCTGTTTTATATCTTCTCTTGCTTGTCTTAAATATGCTGTGTGTGTGTGTGTGTGTGTGTGTGTGTGTGTGGTGTACAGGTGTGTGTGCTTGCTATTGCCATATCTTTGGTACATTGATACCATCCTTCACCCCCCCCTTCATTATCAGTCATATCTAATCCAAAGTGAAAGTGAAGTCACTCAGTCGTGTCCAACTCTTTGCGACTCCATGGACTGTAGCCTACCAGGCTCCTCCATCCATGGGATTTTCCAGGCAAAGTTACTGGAGTACCTATCTAATCTAATCCATCACTAATTCACGATAGCTGTTTCCTCTGAATTATCTCCTGAACATATATTTGTTTCTCTCGATTTCTAATTCACCACTCTATTCCAAGCCACCATCCTGGACTGTTGTAATATTCACTTAACTGTTCTATCACTTCCCTCCAAACTGTCATCCACATGGTAGCCACAATGACCTTTATTATACAGAGTGAAGTAAGCCAGAAAGAAAAACACCAATACAGTATACTAACCCATATATATGGAATTTAGAAAGATGGTAACAATAACCCTGTGTACAAGACAGCAAAAGAGACACTGATGTATAGATCAGTCTTATGGACTCTGTGGGAGAGCGAAAGGATGGGAAGATTTGGGAGAATGGCATTGAAACATGTATAATATCATGTATGAAACGAGTCACCAGTCCAGGTTTGATGCACGATACTGGATGCTTGGGGCTGGTGCACTGGGACAACCCAGAGGGATGGTATGGGGAGGGAGGAGGGAGGAGGGTTCAGGATGGGGAACACATGTATACCTGTGGTGGATTCATTTCGATATTTGGCAAACTAATACAATATTGTAACGTTTAAAAAGAAAATAAAATTTAAAAAAAAATAAAGAAAACTTGAGAAGGAAAACAAAACAAAACAAAAGTACAACCATAATGTTATGCTGCTGCTGCTGCGAAGTTACTTCAGTCGTGTCCGACTCTGTGTGACCCCATAGATGGAAGCCCACCAGGCTCCTCCATCCTTGGGATTCTCCAGGCAAGAACACTGGAGTGGGTTGCCATTTCCTTCTCCAGTGCATGAAAGTGAAAAATGAAAGTGAAGTCGCTCAGTCGTGTCCGACTCTTAGCGACCCCATGGACTACAGCCCACCAGGCTCCTTCGTCCATGGAATTTTCCAGGCAAGAGTACTGGAGTGGGGTGCCATTGCCTTCTCCGCCATAATGTTATAGTCATGCCTATAATCATTCGGGACAAAGACAAACATGGCTTCAAGACCTTGATCGAGTCATTTAAGATATCTCTTGATCCAAATCTAACATCACACTTCTCCTTGCTCTCTCCTAACTGCCACCATCTTTCAGTACCACATCCTCACTGTGCTTCCTCTCACTACAGGGTTTTGTTCACATTCCTTCTTTTGCTTAGTATGTTCTCTCCTCCCTTCTTCACCTAGTCAGTTCTTACTCATCCTTTAGAGTTAAACTCCTTTGCACTTTCACTGGGAAAGATTCTCTTGGCAAGGTCAAATTACCTGATTCTATACCCTAAATAATAAGGCCCTCCTCCTTTATTGCACTTACTATGTAAACTTTTTTATCAACTCTGTTCTCTCCTCTAGACTGTAAACTATAAAACAGTAGAGAGGGCTTACAACTTTACTTATCATGATAACTTGAAGATTAAGCAAGTGAATGCAGATACTAGATAACTGAAAAAAAAAAAAAAAGTTTAATATGAACACCAATTGTAGGTAGTTGATTACAATAAACCATTATAAATAATGGAGGAGAGATAGATTGGGAGATTGGTATTGACATATATACACAACTTTACATAAAATAGATAATAAGGACCTACTGCTTAGCACAGGGAACTCTACTTAATACTTCGTAATGGCCTATATGGGAAAAGAATCTAAAAAAGAGTGGATATAATATATGTAACTCCTCACAATCAGTTCCTCCTATCAGGAAGCTTCCATTAGCCTCTTATCCTTATTCATCAGGGGCAGATAGAATGGCAACCACAGTCACAGAAAACTAACCAAACTGATCACTTGGATCACAGCCTTGACTAACTCAACAAAACTATGAGCCATTTCATGTAGGGCCACCCAAGACAGACGGGTCATAGTGGAGAGTTATGACAAAACGTGGTCCACTGGAGAAGGGAATGACAAACCAATTTAGTATTCTTGCCTTGGGAACCCTGTGAACAGTATGAAAAGACAAAAAGATATGACACTAAAAGATGAACTCCCCAGGTCAGTAGGTGCCCTGGTGATAGACAGGGAAGCCTGGATTCCTGCAGTCCATGTGGTCGCAAAGAGTCAGACATGACTGAGCCACTGAAATGAACTGATGTATAACTATTTCACTGTGCTATACACCTGAAATTAACACAACATTATAAATCAACTATACTCCAGTAAAAGTTTTTTTTAAATTATAAAATAAAATTTTTAAATAATATTATTTAAATAACATAAAAATATAAAACATTTAAGGATATATTTAGCAAAATAATAAGTATAGGACTTCTATACTAAAAACTTGAAAAAATTTCTGAGACAGGGTAGAAAAGACACAAAGAGGATAAACCATAAATGACTGATAAAGTGGAATTCAAAAAATGTAAAACTTCTATACTTCAGAAAACAACATTAAGAAAATTAAAAGACAACTAGGAGAATATTTTATGTGTGTGTATGTGTATGTGTGTGTATGAATACATGTGTATATATAACAAAGGATTTGTAAACACCTTTATTCACAATGATTTTAAATGAAACACAATCCAAATTTGCATCAATGGGTAAACAGGTAAACAAATTTAGGTATATCCATCCTATTCATCCATAAAAAAGGAATAAGACATGAAAGTACATAGGTAAATCTCAAAAATGTTATACTGGGCAAAAGAATCCAGATAAAAACAGAGTACATATTCTAGGATTCTATTCATATGGAATTCTAGAAAAGGCAAATGTTATCTATAGTAAAAAAAAAAAAAAAAACTTGATTAGTTGTTGATTAGGACTCGGAAGGGAGTCAGTATACTGATGGCATAGGCACACAGGGAGTTTTTCTGGGTGATGGACGTGTTCAATAACTTGATTGTAGTGGTGGGTTACAATGGTGGATATACTGTCAAACTCATCAAATTGTACATAAAAGTGAGTGAATTTTATTGCATGTAAATTATATTTCAATAAAATTAAGTAAATAAAAAAACAATTCAATATTTAAATACTGGGCGTTGAAAAATAAGTAAAAAATTACAAGAAAGTAAAAAGCCTTAGCCAATACAACTGATACCGCTTCTTATTTCAAAATGAGGCAGTAGTAGTCACACCTTCCTCAAAGAACTGGGAGAATTTTCTGTAATCATTTTATGTCCTTATTTTCTTTGGGAAATACCAAAAATTGCACCCCCTAAGCAGTGCATTAAAAAGCAGAGACATCACTTTGCCGACCAAGGTCTGTAGAGTCACAACTATGGTTTTTTCAGTAGTCATGTATGGATGTGAGAGTTAGACTATGAAGAAGGCTGAGCGCCAAAGAATTGATGTTTTCATACTGTGGTGCTGGAGAAGACTCTTGAGAGTCCCTTGGACTGCAAGGAAATCTAACCAGTCAATCTTAAAGGAAATCAAACCTGAATATTCATTGAAAGGACTGGTGAAGCTGAAGCTGAAACCCTAATACTTTGGCCACCTGACGCGAAAAACTGACTCATTGGAAAAGACCCTGATGCTGGGAAAGATTGAAGGCAGGAGGAGAAGTGGACAACAGAGGATGAGATGGTTGAATGGCGTCACCAACTCGATGGACATGAGTTTGAGTAAGCTCCCGAGTTGGTGATGGACAGGGAAGCCTGGTGTGCTGCAGTCCACGGGTCATAAAAAGTAGGACACGGCTGAACAACTGAACTGAACTGATATCCATGTTGTCATAAAATGACAAAATTCATTCTTTTTTATGGTTGAGAAATATTCCATTGTGTGATATATACATGTCACACATACACACAGACACACACACACACATACGCACATAAATATATCCATTCATCTATTGATGGTCACTTAGATTACTTCCATACCTTGACTATCATAAATAATGCTGCAATAAACATAGGTGTGCATATATCTCTTTGAATTAATGTTGTGTGTGTGTGTTTGTGTGTGTGTGTGTGTGTGCTCAGTTGCTTCAGCTGTGTCTAACTCTTTGTGACTCTACAGACTGTAGCCCGCCAGGCCCCTCTGTCCATGGGATTCTCCAGGCAAGAATACTGGAGTGGGTTGCCATGTTCTCCTCCAGGGGATCTTGCCAACCCAGGGGTCAAACCCATATCTTGTGCATCTCCTGCAGTGCAAGCAGATTCTTTACCCACTGAGGCCACCTGGGAAGTCCTTGAATTAGTGTTTTCTTCAGATAAATATCTAGGAGTAGAATTGCTGGATTTTATGATAGTTTTAATGTTTTGAGGAATTTCCCTTCTGTTTTCCATAGTGGCTACACCAATTTACATTCCCACAAACAGTGCACAAGTGTTCCCTTTTCTCCACAACCTTGCCAACACTTGTTGGTTTTGTTCTCTTTGTTTTTCCATGACAGCCATCAGCCATTCTGACAGGTGTGAGGTGATATCGCATTATGGTTTTGATTTCATTTCCCTGATGATTAGTGATGTTGAGCATTTTGTCATGTGTCTGCTGATCATCTTATGTCTTCTTTGGAAAATGTCTATTCATGTCCTCTGCCCATGTGTTAATCAGGCTGTTTGGTTTTTTGGTGCTGAGTTGTAAGAGTTCTTCCTATATTTGGGATATTAACCTCTTATTAGATAGATTGTTTGCAAACATTTTCTAGCATTCAGTAGACAGCCTTTTTGTTTTGTTGATGATTTCCTTCACTGTGCAAAAGCTTTTCAGTGTGATGTGGTCCCATTTGTTTATTTTTTCTTTTGTTTCCCTTGCCTGAAGAGACATATCTCTTCCCTCCAAATATTACCAAGACTAATATCAAAAACTGTACTGTTTTTATTTTCTTCCAGAAGTTTCAGGTCTTTCATTTAAACCTTTAATTTGTTTTGAATTTATTGTTGTGTATGGTGTGAGAAAGTAGATAAGTTTTACTCTTTTACATGTAGCGGTCCAATTTTTCCAACATCACTTACTGAAGAGACTTTCTTTTCCCCATTGTATATTCTTACCTTGTTTATTATAGATTAATTGCTTATATTATTGTGGGTTCATTTCTGGGCTCTCTATTCTGTTCCACTGATCTATATGTCTGTTTTTGTGCCAGGATCAAACTTTTTATTAGAGGAGCTTTGCAGTATAGTTTGAAATCAGGGAGTATAACATCTCCAGCTTTGTCCTTCTTTCTCAAGGTTGTTTTGGCTATTTAGGGTATTTTGTGTTTCCATATATGTGTGCTCAGTCGCTAAGTCCTGTCTGACTCTCTGTAACCCCATGGACTATAGCCTGCCAGACTCCTCTGTCCATGGAATTTTACAGGCAAGAATACTGAAGGGGGTTGCCATTTCCTTCTCCAGGCGATCCTCCTGACCCAAAGATCAATCCCATGTCTCTTGCAGCTGGCTCTTACATTGGCAAGAAGATTATTTACCACTGTGTTTCCATGTAAATTTTAGAATAACTTATTCTAGTCTTATGAAAAAAAAATCATTGGTATTTTGATGAGAATTACACTGAATCTGTATATTGCCTTATCCTTTTTAACTTAAATACAATTTTAAGAACAACAGCAAAAAATTATTAGAGCTTAGGTTAGACCTGGAAACCCACTCCAGTATTCTTGCCTGGAGAATCCCATGTGCAGAGGAGGCTGGCAGGCTACAGTCCATATGGTTGCAGGAGTAAGACACAACTGAAGCGACTGATCATGAACACATAAACCTTTAAAACCTGTTAATTTCATTTTTCAGGTTTGCATTTTGTTTTCAATATTTTGAATACATCATGTCCTATATTGTTATCACTTCAGTTCAGTTCAGTTGCTCAGTCGTGTCTGACTCTTTGAGACCCCATGAACTACAGCATGCCAGGCCTCCCTGTCCATCACCAACTCCAGGGTCTACTCAAACTCATGTCCACTGAGTTGGTGATGTCATCCAACCAACTCATCCTCTGTCATCACCTTCTCCTCCTGCCTTCAATCTTTCCCAGCATCACAGTCTTTTCAAATGAGTCAGTTCTTCACATCAGGTGGCCAAAGTATTGGAGTTTTTGCTTCAGTATCAGTCCTTGCAGGGAATATTCAGGACTGATTTCCTTTAGGATGGACTGGTTGGATCTCCTTGCAGTCCAAGGGACTCTCAAGAGTCTTCTCCAACACCACAGTTCAAAAGCATCAATTCTTTGGCGCTCAGCTTTCTTTATAGTCCAACTCTCACATCCATACATGACCACTGGAAAAAACATAGCCTTGACTAGATGGACCTTTGTTGGCAAAGTAATGTCTCTGCTTTTTAGTATGCTGTCTAGGTTGGTCATAACTTTTCTTCCAAGAAGTAAGCATCTTTTAATTTCATGGCTGCAGACACCATCTACAGTGATTTTGGAGCCCCCCCAAAAATAAAAGTCTGCCACTGTTTCCATTGTTTCCCCATCTATTTGCCATGAAGTGATGGGACCAGATGCCATAATTTTAGTTTTCTGAATGTTGAACTTTAAGCTAACTTTTTGCTCTCCTCTTTCACTTTCATCAAGGGACTCTTTAGTTCTTCTTTGCTATCTGCCATAAGGGTGCTGTTATCTGCATATCTGAGGTTATTGATATTTCTCCTGGCAATCTTGATTCCAGCTTGTGCTTCATCCAACCTAACATTTCTCATGATGTCCTCTGCATGTAAGTTAAATAAGCAGGGTGACAATATACAGCCTTGACATATTCCTTGTCCTGTTTGGAACCAGTCTGTTGTTCCATATCCAGTTCTAACTGTTGCTTCCTGACCTGCATACAGATTTCTCAAGAGGCAGATCAGGTGGTCTGGTATCCCATTTCTTTAAGAATGTTGCACAGTTTGTTGTGATCCCATCATCAAAGGCTTTGGCATAGTCAATAAAGCAGAAATAGATGTTTTTTCTGGAACTCTCTTGCTTTTTCGATTATCCAACACATGTTGGCAATTTGATCTCTGGTTCCTCTGCCTTTTCTAAAACCAGCTTGAACATCTGGAAGTTCACAGTTCATGTATTGTTGAAGCCTGGCTTTTACAAGCCTATATTGTGTAAGGGAGGAATTTTTTTTTCCTCTACCCTTCGAGGTTCTTTCAGCTTGCATAATAATTTAATTGACAGATAATCAGTAGAAAAATTAAATTTGTACATATGGGAGCCTACTTAATCATAAAAGACTTCAAGCGAGTCACAACACTGAGGCTTTAACGCCACACTAAGCTGAGAAGAAGGGGTCAGGGGTTGGTGGCTTCAAAGGGAAGGAAGACATTTCACAAGATGGAAGAGCAAATGTTTGCTAAGCTAAAGTTTGTCATGCCATGCAGAGACAATGGGACACAGAGAGGAATTTAAATAAACAGACAGTGCTGTGCTCCCCACAGCTTCCACACCTAGCCCACACTGTCTGTAGTTATCCCTGGTGATAGTTCTCTTCCTGAACCGGGCTTTCTATCTAAATTCTTTAAGGCAGCTTGAGAAGTAAAAAGTTCTACCTGGGATTTTTGAACCTTATGAACAAAGGAATCCACATGTGAAAGTGGGGTTTTTGGACCTTGTGGACACATCTTGGGGTGGCCTATTTTGCTCCCTGTCAACTGTAAGATCTATAAGTGCGAGTGTTACATTCAACTATACTCCAATAAAAATTTGTAAAAGCTTCATAAAATAAGTAACACCTCCACATCCTAATAAGGCTTCCCTAGTGCCTCAGATGGTAAAGAATCTGCCTGCAATGCAGGCGACCCAGGTTTAATTCCTGGGTCGGGAAGAGCCCTTGGAGACAGGAATGGCAACTCGCTCTAGTATTCTTGCCTGGAAAATTCTATGGACAGAGAAACCTGGTGGACTACAGTCCATGGGACTGCAAAAGAGTTGGACACGACTGAGCGACTAACTCAATGGACATGAGTATGAGCAGGCTCCAGGAGTTGGTGGTGGACAGGGAAGCCTGGCATGCTGCAGTCCGTGGGGTCACAAAGAGTCAGACATGACTGAGTGACTAAACTGAACTGAGTGACTAACACCACATCCTAATAGAATATAGCTTTAAAATATGCAAAGTTTAACCAGAGGAGTAAACTGACATTATAAAATGTCTGCTTATTTTAGTTATTAATTCTTTGTTATATTTTTATTTCATAAAATATTTGTAGCTGGTATGTCCCTCTGAGAAGATCACTCATTGGATGTGACATCTGGTCAACAGCTTAGTGAAGTGTTACAGTGCTGTATGTCTAACTCTTTTAATCCTTGTTCATGACAGCACACGCCATGCTACCACTTTAATGCCACTGAACCAAGGAATGTTCTAGCACTGGTCACTTCTCAGGCTTGAATAAAATCTTTCCCTTCAGAATCTCATGTCCTGATACTTACTTCCTCATGACTGGTCCAAATATGCTACGTGTAACATAGGGGTGCTGTGTAGGAATGTTTTTTCCTTCATTCCTGTTTGCCAGCCTAATCTGGCACCATCAAGTACATCGGATCTCTTGTAAAGATCTGAACGTATCCTGACCCAAATAGATAGCCCATTCTTTACATCCACACAGATTTCCTCCCCCAGGTTTAAGCTTTTTCTGCTTCTTATGTCTATGAGGGAAGGGAGAGACTTTAAAATCCTATCCACCCTCAAAGATGAGCCTGTTCTCTGATTCAGACAGATTTTTTTACACTCTTTCCCAGAACATTGAGGGATTACTTGCTTTACTTTTTAATTAATTTCTATTGGAGCACAGTTGATTTATAACGTTGCGTTAGTTTCTGCTGTGTAGCAAAGTGAATCAGTTATGCATATGCGTATATCCACTCTTTTTAAGACTCTATTCCCATATAGGACTTGACAGAGTAATGAGTAGAGTTTCCTGTGCTATACAGTAGGTCCTCATTAGTTATTTATGTTATATGTAGCAGTTTACCTGTGTTGATCCCAGTCTCCAAGTTTATCCCTCTTGGTAGCCATATATAGATTACATATAAAGAAAACAAACTTATGGATACTTGTTTTATATTGAATATCTATGTATTGACACAAGCTATACTGGTGATTTTCTCAAAAGAAAGGAATTACTACACAAGCATGGTTTCTTTCAAATGAACAGAAACAAGTTAGTACTGCTATAGAACAGCTTAGAAAAATATGTTCTCAGTTTAATAAAAGAAAAAAAAAGAACACAGGTTTTTCAGTCTCCTTGTCATACATTCCAATGTATACTTTTGTCATAGATTTCTACAGTTGGTCTTGTCTCTAAAATGCACCCAGAATGCAGCTGCTCCTCAACATCTTTGCTCCCAACAACCTGTTATAAACCACTGTGATTTCAACATATGCTTTTCTCCCTGATTTTACCCGTGTTCTTTGTACAGTTTATGACCAACACAGATTGACTGTCTTAAAACTCATTTCAGATGATTCATTTCTCTATTCACTAATTTCCAGAACCAATGGAAGGAAAAGTCAAAGTTCGCACACTGGCATGATAAAGTCAAAGTTCTCCATGATCTGGCAATTCCTTCCACTCTCATCCTCTCCTACACCCTCCAGCCAGCTGGCTTTCATGCTGTTCCACAACCACACAGGTGCCAACCCAAGGCCTTTACACTTCCTATTCCTGATAGACATAGCCCTCATTGACTCATGTCCATGTAGTTTTTAATCAAAGGTTTTCCCTTCTCAGTGAGGTCTTCCTGAGTACCTGATTTTAAATTTTACTGAGGAGGCCCAGCAAATAGCTGTGAAAAGAAGAGAAGTGAAAAGCAAAGGAGAAAAGGAAAGATATACCCATTTGAATACAGAGTTTCAAAGAATAGCAATGAGAGACAAAAAAAGCCTTCCTTAGTGATCAGTGCAAAGAAATAGAGGAAAACAATAGAATGGGGAAAACTAGAGATCTCTTCAAGAAAATTAGAGATACCAAGGAAACATTTCATGCAAAGACAGGCACAATAAAGAAAAGAAATTGTACAGACATAACAAAAGCAGAAGATATCA
>NW_011494830.1:2992597-3037122 GCF_000754665.1 Bison bison bison
GTCAGTTTTTCATTCCAATCTCTAAGAAAGGCAATGCCAAAGAATGCTCAAACTACCACACAATTGCACTCATCTCACACGCTAGTAAAGAAATGCTCAAAATTCTCCAAGCCGGGCTTCAAGAGTATGTGAACCATGAACTTCCAGATGTTCAAGCTGGTTTTAGAAAAGGCAGAGGAACCAGAGATCAAATTGCCAACATCTGTTGGATCATTGAAAAAGCAAGAGAGTTCCAGAAAAACATCTATTTCTGCTTTGTTGACTATGCCAAAGCCTTTGACGGTGGGATCACAACAAACTGTGAAACATTCTTAAAGAGATGGGAGTACCAGACCACCTGAACTGCCTCTTGAGAAATCTGTATGCAGGTCAGGAAGCAACAGTTAGAATGGAACATGGAACAACAGACTGGTTCCAAATAGGAAAAGGAGTACGTCAAGGCTGTATATTGTCACCCTGCTTATTTAACTTATATGCAGAAGACATCATGAGAAACGCTGGGTTGGATGAAGCACAAGCTGGAATCAAGATTGCCAGGAGAAAAATCAATAACCTCAGATATGCAGATGACGCCACCCTTATGGCAGATAGCAAAGAACTCAAAAGCCTCTTGATGAAAGTGAAAAAGGAGAGGGAAAAGTTGGCTTAAAGCTCAACATTCAG
Organism: Bison bison bison; assembly: GCF_000754665.1. NCBI lineage: Eukaryota > Metazoa > Chordata > Mammalia > Artiodactyla > Bovidae > Bison > Bison bison. The sequence goes on from NW_011494830.1 coordinate 2,993,261, forward strand.
AAAACTAAGATCATGGCATCTGCTTCCATCACTTCATGGCAAATAGATGAGGAAACAGTGGAAACAGTGACAGACTTTATTTTTGGGGGCTCCAGAATCACTGTAGATGGTGACTGCAGCCATGAAATTAAAAGACACTCCTTGGAAGACAAGTTATGACCAACCTAGACAGCATACTAAAAAGCAGAGACATTATTTTGCCAACAAAGGTCTATCTAGTCAAAGATATGGTTTTTCCAGTAGTCATGCATGCACGTGAGAGTTGGACTATAAAGAAAGCTGAGCGCTGAAGAATTGATGCTTTTGAACTGTGGTGTTGGAGAAGACTCTTGAGAGTCCCTTGGACAGCAAGGAGATCCAACCAGTCCATCCTAAAGGAAATCAGTACTGAATAGTCCCTGGAAGGACTGATACTGAAGCTGAAACGCCAGTACTTTGGCCACCTGATGTGAAGAACTGACTCATTTGAAAAGACTCTAATTCTGGGAAAGATTGAAGGTGGGAGGAGAAGGGGACGACAGAGGATGAGATGGCTGGATGGCATCACCGACTCAACAGACATGAGTTTGAGTGAACTCCGGGAGTTGGTGATGGACAGGGAGGCCTGGCGTGCTGCAGTCCATGGGGTCGCAAAGTGTTGGACACGACTGAGCGACTGAACTGAACTGAGTATTCCCAATTCCAATTTAATGTTTTCCTTTTTTCCCCGCTTTGGAACACTGATTGACACTAATATACTCATATAACTTAAACAATTTTATTATCTATCTCCCCCCACTAGCATGTAAGCTGATGAGAGCAAAATATTTTAGTTTGCTCTTTGTTTATTTGGTTCACTGGTATTTGCTTATTTCCTAGAAAACTGTAAAGGAGACTAGGTAATTCATCCATATTTGTTAAACAGGTGAATAAACCAATACTATGATTTTTTTTAACTGGGCATAGGGAAGAAATAAACAAGATAGTCTTAATTCAGCAGATATTTAACCAACCAAAAATTAGTGATGGAGATAACTTGGCTAACTAGGAAATGTTTATGTCTATATAAGAACAAGAAGGTTTTTAAGAACAACCAAGGAAAATAAAGAAAATGGCAATGAACTAGACAGCCAATCTTATATTTGATTGTATAAAACTCAACATTTTCCACTTCCTGATTTGGATGCATTTATATTCTCTGTCCTAATACTGAATTACAGACTTGCATTTAATTAGATAATAAATTCTGTACATTTACAGTTCCTGTAAAATAAGAGACCATTATCTTGACCTTTTTAATTGACTTAATCTGCCAAGATTCTGACCAAAGCTTGTAACATTTTGACACCACATTTTGCAAAAAGCTTTTATATATTGAAGCTTCATCAAACTGAATAATATATGTGCAGAGACTGGAAATATGTACTTTGCTCAGTATACTCTAATTAACATAATTGGCCTAGCACCAAAAATGAAGGGAAGAGTTACATTTTAAAACACACAGATATTAAAAAGACCACTCTTCATCTAAGTCACTAATAGTTTATATGTGTTTCTGTATATGTGCTTCAATCAAGAATTTATATGGGAAAAAGTAATCAGTAAAGAAGTAATGGGAGTTATTGGAGCCTAAAATAGGATTGATGAAAGAAGAAGTCTAATAATTTAGTGGCCTTCAGAAAAAAAAAAAAAGAACAAATACGATGCTAAAATAAATAGGAGTTAATTAAGACAAAGTTGGAAAAACACTATGGGAAATGAAAATTATGATAAAGCTTATCTCAAGGCAGTGCTACTGGTAAGAGAAAATAAAAAGAAAGAAAATTCACATACCAATATCATCCTATAGATTTGGGTAGCAATGATGGCCTGCTCAAATTGCAATGCACTCCCAGGAAAAAATTAACTTAAAATATAATTGGAATTATGGTGGCTACATCTAGTCGCTACAGTGGGATAGAAATATATAAGCACATAAGTGTAATGGGGACAGTTTAGTAAAAGCCTGTGTCTGCAGCCTGTTATATTTAAGGTGGCTATTGTAATGATGAAATAAAAAACAAAATTATCAAAAGACTAGATAGAGAATACAGTTTACAGTTTTCTTGCTCACTTTCACTTCCAGGTGTCTGCTAACCTTCACTGGCTGAAGATTTTCACTTGTTTCACTGCATTTTTATCCCACATCTTATTTCCACCATGATGCCTGGCTTTATTCTGGGTGACATCATTATCTACATAGATGATCTGCCTCACAACTCAAGTCTCAGTTCCTTGACTTCCTCATCTTTAACTATCATTTTCTTTCCTCCACCTCAGCCACCTACTCATATGGTCACACCCTGGACTTTTCAATGTCAGTAACTATTCTACATTAAAAATCTCCACTTTAGCATTCTATTTGCTGACCACCTTACACTTTTCTTCCTTTTCGCTACCAGTTTTGCTGCTGAAGCCTAGGTTTAAGGATTTTGAGTATGGGAAATGAGCACAATTGTACAATAGTTTGAACATCCTTTGGCATTGCCCTTCTTTGGGATTAAAATGAAAATTTTCCAGTCCTGTGGCCACTGCAGAGTTTTCCAAATTTGCTGACATATTGAGTAAAGCACTTTAATAGCATCATGATTATCCAGGTCATTAAGACCTTTTTTGTATAGTTCTTCTGTGTATTCTTGCCACCTCTTCTTAATATCTTCTGCTTCAGTTATGTTTTTGTCCTTTATCATGCCCATTCGTGCATGAACTTTCCCCCTTGATATTTCCAATTTTCTTGATGATGGGAGAGTCAATTCCCAGGCAGGTTGATAAGAAGTCCGGGGGTCCCTGAGGAGTGATGGGTCCGAGGTTCTCGAAGAGAAGATGGGGTCTGGAATTCTCAAGGAGGAGGAAAGGACAATCTTTTTTTTTTTTTTTTTTTCTTTTCCTCTACATTCCTTAGTCCACACAACAAACAACTCAGTTTAAACTCTGTACTAGGCATTATATAACAACAATGTATCCTGCTTGAGGAAAGTTTCTCCTTCCTGAAAACCTTCTGACTAATTTTAATATCTTAAAACATAAATTATGAGCGTGTGTCTGGTAGGATCTTTCTATTGTTAAATTCTAATCCTGTTATCCTAAAATGTGAATTGTGGGAGTGGGTCTGGTAAAATTTCCACAAGCTTGAGACATTCTTTTGATTCATTGTAACAATAAATTAAAAAGCATATAATTCCCTCGCTAAAGACTAGTGGGTGGGGCACTCTCCGCCCCCTTCTGATGTCTATGTCAAAAGCGTTCTCTGTTCCTTTTCACTGTAATAAAACTTCTGCCACACAAGAGCCCTGAGTGGTCAAGCCTTGTCTCTGGTCCTGAAGCTAAATCTTCAGAGATCATGAATCCAACACCTTTTCACCATAAGCTAGCAACAAGATCTCTAGTTTTTCCCATTCTATGGTTTTCCTCTATTTATTTGCATTGTTATCTATCATTGCTATTCTCTGGAACTCTGAATTCAGTTAGTGTATCTTTCCCTTTCTCTCTTGACTGCCAGGGTCCTCTGTCCATGGGATTTCCCAGGCAAGAACACTGGAGTGGGTTGTCATTTCCTTCCCCAGGGGATCTTCCTGACCCAGGGATCAAACCCCGGGCTACTGTCACGTCTCCTGCATTGCAGGCGGATTCTTTACCATTGAGCCCCCTGGGAAGCTTTCTAGCTAACCAAACTGTGCCTTCTAGCTAACCAAACTGTGCTTTCTAGCTAACCAAAACGACTGAGATTTTTGCCTTCAAGGTCACCCTGGAGCTATACATTCCCCAAATCCAGCTGAATTTCTCCATTATATTCTTACCTGATGGCTCAGTGACATTCAAGATAGTTTTTCACCCCTCCTTCTTGAACACCTCTCTTCTCTTGGCGTCTACATCACTATACACTTTAAAGTTTCCTCCTGCCTCACCAGTCCCTTTTTGGTCTTGGGCTAGCCATTGCTCCTGTGATCATGCGCAATTATGAACGGCCTCAGGAAACTATCTGGAATCACCTTTTCTCTTTGTCTTATACTTTCTCCCAAAAAAAGGGAAATTTTGCTCCCTCTTCCCCCAATATTCTTCTCTATTCTTTAGCATCTCCGTAGGTGACATACCATCTTTTAATTTATTCTTCCAGTGTCCTCACTCCTTTTATCCAATTTATCACCCTATTATTTCAAATTTACCTCCCAATTATATCTCAACCTGTTCTTTTCAACTGTCCTCCATCCTAGTTAAAGCATCATCAGCATTTCCAACCTACACAACTGCAAGTCTCACTCTCATCTCCCTGCTTCCATTTTTATCTCACTACTGGCCATTTTCCACAGCTACAAAAATGATTCGCTTTTAAAACATACGTTGAATCATGTCATTTTTGTATGAAATTGTTCCAAGATTTCCTACTGCTCTTTGGCGGAAAAAAATGGCTCCTGTCAAATTATTTTTATCTCATAATATATCATTCTATCTCTTGATCACATCTCGCCATGCCACAGCCGCACTGGTTTCCTTTACTCTCCTCATTCCTGCCAAGTTCTTTCTGTCCTTAGAGCTTTTCACTTGCTATTCCCATGGCTAGCAGATCTCATCCCCTTAACATGGCTAGGTTTAAAAAACAAAACAAACAAACAAAGAAAACAACTGGAAGTCTCAGAGGAAGAAAAGAAGGAAAGAAAGAAACAGAAAGAAAGAGAAAAAAAAGAAGGGAAGAAAGTTTCCCAACCACCCAATCAAAAATGGATGCTTTCTGCTTCTAGTTCCTTTAACTGAATATGCTATTTCCTTATCATTTTTCACAGTCTGTAATCACTTGTTTTATGTATTTGCTTCCTGGTTTATTGTCCATCGCAGGCTACTAGAATGCAATTTTCATTAGGGCAGGGACTTTATTTTAGTCACTTTGATAGTGTGACACAAAGTAATCACTCTGGTAAATATTTTTGAGCAGAATAAAATAATAATCGAATATGAACTACTGCATAAAAGCTAATTTGGGAAAGCTATTATTTTCTATTTCTGCACAAATATCTTTAATGTCAAAAGCAAAGCTATAGTATGAAAAGAAACAGGCTTCCATGGGCTGTTTAAAATGATTAATAACTCCCAGAATCTAGCTTATGACTAGCCAGGCACAAGAAATACCACTTAAGCCACGTGCTGATGAGTAAACGATAAAATGGTTCCCTGAGTGTCCATCTGGAAAAAGACCTGAAAATAATGAAGAACTGACTGTGCACCAAACATTGTGCTGGATATTTTATCTAAATTATCTCTAGTATCAAACAACACTCTGAAGTATGTTTTGCCATCATCATTTCACCCATAAAAATTCTGACCTCAGGAAGATAAGAACTTGCCTAAGATTTCATAAATAGTGAACAATGAATATTCCATTAAAGATTAATCTGCCCCACTCCAAAGTATATATTCTTTCTACAATATTACATATCCTCTCATCTTTTGCTTCCTATTTCAGTAAATTTAAGTTGGTACCTTTTGAATCTGAGAATTAAAGTGCAGGCCCAGGAGAGATCTATAAGATTTCTAATTTTGATCTCCTAAGGGACCTCCCAAAAAGAAGGAGAAGGAGGGAGAAGGGAGAAACACTTAAGACTAATTGGGGTACACTGCAAAGGTAATCATTGGACATCACTGGGTTAATATAATAAGTGTGAGAGGAGAAACTGGCTTCTAGACCCAAACTACTTCTCTCATCCAAATGACTCCCTAAAATACACCAGAATCATATAGCTAAATAAAAATGCAAAAATGAAAGGTTAGGTTTGCGTGGGCAAACTATTAGTGAGCCATTAGTGAACCGTTCACTAACAGAACCCATTATTAAAAAAAAAAAAAAATTAGACCACAAGGAGATAAAACCAGTCAATCGTAAAGGAAATCAGTCCTGAATATTCACTGGAAGGACTGATGCTAAAGTTGAAACTCCAATACTTTGGGCACCTGATGCAAAGAACTGACTCACTGGAAAAGACCCTGATGCTGGGAAAAATTGAAAGCAGGAGGAGAAGGAGACAATAGAGGATGAGATGGTTGGATGGCATCACCGACTCAATTGACATGAGTTTGAGCAAGCTCCAGGAGCTGATGATGGACATAGAAGCCTGGCGTGCTGCAGTCCATGAGGTCTCAAAGAGTCAGACATGACTAAGTGACTAAACTGAACTGAAGACTCTTATCATGACTCTGGGATACGAACTTTCAAAGACCAGAGCTACTTTAATAACAAGGACAAAGTTGCTTAGAGCATTGATGAGTCCATGATTTACTTCTGAATTCTCCATCTTCAGGCCTCCACAGCTGAACCCAGTGCCCCTCTCCTACCCAACTACAGGCTCAGATTTGCTCAGAAGTATTTTGTCACTGAACAAAGAAGCTGGTAAGGGTTCCTGCAAGTTGAAGTCAAAGCAGCAGAAACGACAGGAGCAAAAAATTAGGGGAAAAAACATGATGGAGAAATTGCAACTGTTTTGAACCTCTATGCTGCTGCTGCTGCTGCTGCTAAGTCGCTTCAGTCGTGTCTGACTCTGTGCTACCCCATAGACAGCAGCCCACGAGGCTCCCCTGTCCCTAGGATTCTCCAGGCAAGAACACTGGAGTGGGTTGCCATTTCCTTCTCCAATGTATGAAAGTGAAAAGTGAAAGTGAAGATGCTCAGTCCTATCTGACTCTTAGCGACCTCATGGACTGCAACCTACCAGGCTCCCCCGTCCATGGGATTTTCCAAGCAAGAGTACTGAAGTGGGTTGCCATTGCCTTCTCCATTGGACATATATATATATATATATATATATATATTTCACAGATGAATATATTTTGATTATGCAGTCAGAAGTATCATAATATTTTCAATAATCAGGGTTTCTAGAAGTTAAGCCCCATCTATTAGCAGCTTCTGCCCTGGCTAGTAAGGCTATAAAGTCATCTTTCTGAATCTCTCAATCGCAATTTCATGAGGACCAAGTTACCCTTTAATTTCTCAGTACTGATATCCTGACTACAGAGGACTGTAGCAAGGATCAGTTCCTATCCCCAAGGCAGCCATCTTTCATGTAAGAAGCTAGCTCTGAGATAGCTTAGTCCAAGAACCATTTTCTATAGAAAAGTTCTATACTACATACTACACTACATAGTGACTGACTTGCCAAGGTAGAGTCTCTCTCATGAATGAGAGGTATCCAGAGAAAGTTCTCTTTTGGTTAAAAAAAAATTTTTTTTAATGGGTAAAGAAGCAGGTGAGGAGAGAAAGAGGAGGACCAAAGTAGAAGAACTGCCTGTGCCCACTTTCCTCAGAACAGATGAAGCCAGCATTCACAGCAGATCATTGACCAGTACAGGCTATCTTTAAGTATAATTAATTGAATAACAATTGCTTCTATCATTATGTCTGAACTTCTATGAAGTGTCATGCATAATTATTTCTCTTTTTACTTTTCTAACTCATTAATTGAGGCCCTGTATAACTTATCAGAAGGAAGTCTGTTTTTTCCAACTACAACCCATGTTTTCCTCAATTTCTTGGGAAAGACACTAAGGGCTTAACTCTAGGAATGAAAGTTAACCCTCTTCTGAACTTAGGTTTACAAGGACCTCATATTTATTCCTTACACTACTGCCTTTTTTCTCACTTTTAAAAATTGTGTTGCTGAGGGACGTTTATGTTTGCCCAGTCTTGTATGTATTTATTTTATCTGCCAAGATAGCCCCAGAGGGTCTCCATGATAGGGTCTGAAGACACATCTTTCCTAAAAACTGTTCACCTGTTGACTGTCCCCCACATAACATCTACAAAGCTGTGTGTGTGCGGGCTTTCCCGTCCCAGCCCCATGCCATGTTGGTCCTCTGTATACTATCTAAAGAACCACCATACTATTACTTTCATATAGGAAATTTTATTTCAGGGATCTCCTTGCCTCTGTCTGCCACCAGACCCTGGCATAGGCCATCCAAGTTAGCTATTCTACTTGGTCTCCTGTACTAAGACTTCTAAGGAGACGTATTTAGGCTATTTATTGACCTCTTCCCTTTGAGAAAGCCCCAGACTTTCATTTACAGATACACTTTCTTTCAAGGAACATATTACCTGACCAGTGACATTTGAGAGTGCTAACCTGAATGAACAAAGCTTCTGTCACACTCTCATCTCAGGACAGTGGCTGGATCTTAACCTTATCTTGGCACATGTGCAAGGCCACTGAGTTGTCTTTTGAGTGATGTGTGTGTGTGTGTGTGTGTGTGTGTTGGGGTGGGGGTGGGGTGTCTCCACCAAAAACCAGCAAGAGACTGGCATTTTAAGTAACTTCTTCCATGGGAAACCCATTTAATCTCTACTTTGACTGATTGTCTGTTTTCACATTTATAAAAAGAAGATAGCTTAAGCCCAAACTTTCTACTATCTAAGCTCCTTGGCAGGAATAAATTAAACACTGGCAGGAAGTCATTAATTCTTAATAGCTCAACATGTGAAAGGAATAAAAATAAATCTCTGAATCCTTTGCCTCCCATAAGCTTAAATAGTGAACCTATACCATTCATTTTCTGGCATAAAACTCTTACTTATTTTTTTTCTATTTCTTATAGTTATTATGTTGCTTTCTTACCTTAATTCTGAAAATATTTTAGAAGTATTAATCCACTCTACTCTCTTTTATATGGGCATTGCCAGTCAACAAAAATATAACTTGATAGCCTTATTTCTTAAGTAGTGCTTTTTAGAAATAATTAATAGTTTTCTAAAATAGTTTTATAGTTTTTAATAGTGCTAGTAAATCGTTTTCTAAGTGGTGATATTGTCTTTAATGAACCTAATAAGTGATATAAGAGTTAAATGTAACACTTAAGAAAGTATCACTTCAGTTTGAAGTCCTTATTACCAGATCCTTTTTGTAAGCCTCTACTATTTTTTGACAAAATCTAACATTCTTTTTGGCTAATTCTTTTGTCTTATACACTGCAAACATTTTTTTTTTAACTTTACTACTTTAGTTTCCTTTGCCTACTTTCTGTGCTCAAAGTTTAGCCCAAATAGAATAGTTTATTTTTCTAAGTTGAAAATTGTTTTTGTTTCCTTTCTAAATACATTTTCTAATCTTCCACTTATTTGTATTAGTAACTCAATAAATATCAACATAACCGATCATGTTTATAACAATGAAGTATGTCACTAGCTGTTTAAAAAGTATATATGATTTCATAATCCCTTTCACAATTTGATACACAAAAATATACTAATATATTTTGAAGTTTTTAAAAAATGTTTTACAGGTTGAAATGAAATACTATAAATGTAATATAATGTTTAATAGAATAGCTACAATAAATAAATACTTAACATTAAATTGGATGATGAAACTCAAGACTAAAGACATTGTTAAATATCTACATGAGATAACCATGGCATGATAAAAAAAAAATTTTTTTTAATAAACAAGTGTATAAAATGTTTAAAAATGAAAGTTTGTACTTCTGTCAAACAACAACAAATACAACAAAATTCTAAGGGAATTTTAATATGCACCAAAAAAACTTTCAAATGGTATTTCTGTCAGCTGACCAGTGCCAGGGACTACCCTCACAAACTGAGGGACAATAATGAAGGTTTTCTCAACTACAAGCCTCTTTCCATATTTTCTTTGAAGTAAGTGGGTTTGCACACTAGCTTTTGTATTTTTCAACTATTATTAATGTATAGGATTGAGGGGGTGGGTGGGAGGCTCAAGAGGGAGGGGATATATGTATACCTAGAGCTGATTCACATTGTTATACAGCAGAAACTAATACAACATTGTAAAGCAGTTATATTCAAAAAAAATTACAGGACTGAAAGGGGGAAGACCTAGAATTTGAAGAAGATGGAATAGCTCAAATGCTATAAAAATAAAAGTTTATCTGTCAATTAGAAGGAAGAACTTTAAAGACATAATGATACGAAGCAGACTTATCACTACTATTAATTGCACAGACATATTAAAAGGACCCCAGCAAGTGACCTCCTCTAAAACAGAGAATGCTTGGAAAAAATATGTCTTAATCTTCTATTCTGCACTTAGATAAATGTCAAGTATATCTATCACCTCAATTAACCATAGGAAAAAAGCTGTCAAAATCTAATTCTTTTTTTGACAAGGCGTTTATTCTGAAACCAGCAAAGGGAAGAAGCAGGCAGTTGCATTAGAAAGAGATGAGTGTCACTGGGGTCTGAGCCAACGAGGAGCTTCCCATGTGCAAAATGCTGATTAGAACCACGGTGAATTTGGGCGAGCACGTTCCAAGTTTGTTGACTTAGCTACTACAAATCTGCGACTTTGCAGTTTGGTTGACCTGGGAACTGAAATTGTTAACAAAATAAATGCTTTCGCTTTTAGCAATGCCATGCAAAATAAAGATGGATTGATGAAATGAAAGCACTCTACCTTAAAGAATCACATAGGCAATTGCAAAAATGGAAGTAAGTTGTTCATTATAAACGTTTCTTCTACCTTTGTTATCTTGAAAAAATTAAATTATAGAGTAGCTTTTTATATCACTAATACTGACACAGTTAGTCAAAGTTAACAGATGGTCATCCATTCATTTAGTCACATAACAAATATTTATTGTGTACTTTGGCACACAAAGAAATGTGCTAGATCCGTCAGAATATATACAACGATTACAAAATGCAAGTCCTTCCTTTCAGGGCACTATAAACAATAAGAAAACATCATTGTATGCTACTATAATATAAATTTTTTAAATATATTGGTCAATCAGCAATATTAACATAGTGAATCAACAGTTTAGAGATGTACTGTCCACCACAGAAACCATTAGCCTATGCAGCTAATTAAATCTATATTAATAAAAAGTAAATAAAACTAAAAATCTAATTCCTCAGTCTCACTACCCATATCTCAGGTACTCACTATCCACGTGTGATTAATGCTTCCTGTGCATTTCCATCACTCTGGAGAGGCTCACTGAAAAGCACTGGCTTTGAATATAGAAACATCCCATCAGTCTGTAGGAATTTAATAAACTCACTTAATTGAGTCTTCACGAGTGGAAAAAAACAGATAAAATTTTGACATATTCAAAAGTTCACTAAACAGAATAGTAAATATAAGGAAATATCATGAACAAAAGTCAAGAAACCAAAAAGAAACCAGCACATGGGGTATATACAGGGAGGGCAGGCAGCATTGATTTATTCATTTTTACTGATAGGATAATTAAGAGTAGAAGTGGGGAATACAGTTATATATTTAATTTGGACTTGTATCACTAATAAATATGAATGGCAAAAATCTCCATTATTCCATAATAATTTTAAGTTTGTTTTGGAGACATGTCCTGAAGTATGGTATGCAGTATGATTTTAAGTGGTACATTGATGGGATTTTTTTTTTAATTTTAACAGCTTCTTATGTATTTTATGGGTATGTAAAAAAATATAAGCACACAAAATCTGTTATATCACTGAGTAAAGCAGATTACTTTTTCCATTAAAATAGAGTCAATCGAATCAGATTCACAGATGATCACTGTGTAGACAGTGGGGACCCCACAGGTTTTACAGCTAAGGCAGTACATAATGTGTTGTCTAAAATCATTAACTACCAGCTTTAACACTTTCCCACTGTTTGACCATGGAAATACTACTTTTTTCTGCACTTTTGTTCCTCTTCTGGAGAACAATTAAGACTAGAGTAACTATCTTACTGTATTTGTTTAAAGGCTAATGGTAAAGCACTTTAAAAAGTCAAAGATAGTACCCATGTCTGAACAGAGTAGCAGCAATAGGAAAGTTGAGAAGGGGACAAATATATAGATATAATACAGCTAGAATAAATAGGACTTGATAAATACTTTAATAGAAAGATGAAAGAGAGAAGTCGAAAGAAATACCAAAGTTCCTAATTCTAGGTAAAGAGGAACCAAGACACAGTGTAAAGCAGATGTTTAGGAAGAATGATGATGGATTTCAGTTAGAAATACTGATTTTGAGGTTTTGACAGGAACTTTAGGTTGAGGTATTTCCCCCCTCCCCTCAATAGTGGAAATAAGGATCTGGAGCTCTGCAAAAAAAAAAAAAAAGTCGAACTATAGGATTGTCATCAGCATGTGTGTGTGTGCTTAGTTGCTCAGTCGTGTCTGACTCTTTGCGACCCCATGGACTATAGCCTGCCATGTTCCTCTGTCCATGGGGATTCTCCAGGCAAGAATACTGGAGAGGGTTGCCATACACTCCTACAGGGGATCTTCCCAACCCTGGGATCAAACCCAGGTCCCCCACATTGCAGGTGGATTTTTTATTGTCTGAGCCACCAAGGAAGCTCAAGAAAACTGGAATGGGTAGCCATTCCCTTCTCCAGAGGATCATTCTGACCTAGTAATCGAACGAGGGTCTCCTGCATTGCAGGCAGATTCTTTACAAGTTGAGCTAACTACTGTTAATTATTAAAAGCATGATACCAAATGTGGCTGCCATTGGAAGAGAGTGAAGAAAAGAATTCCTAAAGAACATCTTCTCCTTTAAGTAACCTGAGACAACAACTGAGACTGAGATGGAAAATTCAGAGATGTGGATGAAAAACAAAGTACAGAAGAGTTACGGAAAGGAAGAGAAAAACAGTGGTCTTAAGTGCTACAGAGTGGTTGAGGATGATGGGAATTGAAAGAAATCACTGGTTTAATAACTAGAAATTACTGGTAACTTTAGAATAGAAAGTTTGAGATAGGTCAAAGCCAATGTTAAAGCTTGACTTGAAGGTCAGATGTTGGTACTCTTTCCATAAATTTAGCCACAAATGGAAAGAGGAAAGTGTCTGCTTGAGGAAATGACAGGAGTAAGGGAAAGTTCTTGCTTGTTTTTGAGTATATCTGTAGACTGAAAAACTAGTGAACATGAAAGGTATCTGAAAACTGAAACAGAGAATATAACTCAAAGAGCTATATCCTGAAGCTAGTGAAACAGGAATGAATTAAGAAAACATTGAGAACTCAGTATTGGAGAGGGAGGAGAAATTTCTTTGGGAAGAAAAGATGAAGGAAGTAGGTGAAGATGTATAGAAAAGTAGGCTGAAATTAATAATTTTAAATAACTAAGATCAAAAGTCCTCAACATTCATTATTCAAAAAATATTTGCTGAGTACCCACAATGTGCAAGAGATTTTCTGTTTGAGAAACTGGTGATACAGAAATGAACAAGACAGGCAGGAACCTGAACTTACCCAGTCAATATATTCCTGAGAAGGGAGAAATACATGTGCAGATAAAGGAAGGTTGCAGTACATGGTGGAGAACACCAATATTCAGAAACAAGGGAAAAGAGAAACAAGGAAATGGCAAATAATAATCAAAATAATTAGAAATTATGGACATGGTTTTGGAGAAAATTAACTCAGATGATGCAATAGAGTAACTGAATAGGTAGCTTTTGGTCAGCAAGGGAAGGCAAGGAGGCCTCTCAGAGTTTGGAAAATATGAACTTAGATCTGAATCTGGTCAGGTCTACTATGAGGAGACCATAGGGAAGATTTTTAAGAACAAGTGTAAAAATCCAAAACAGGACTGATTTTAGCCTGGAGGGATTGGGGAAAGGAAAGAATGGCCATTGTATACATAGTCAAATGAAGAATAAAGTAGATGTCTTGAGTGAAAACGGGTGTCAGAAGTGAGTTTTGATTGTTTGTGAAATAGAACAACTTTGGAAGAGATATAGAGAAATGAAAAGTATTCAATAGCTATAGAGTCACATCATTTTCTGTTTTCTCTTGCTCATGTACACTTCTCAAAAACTAGTGGACCTCAGCAATCTGTCCATAACATCTTTACTCCATCATCTACACTCACAGCCTAGCATGATTTCATCTAGTTCTTTAGTAACAGTTTTCTATATGCTTGTTGTTGTTGCTGTTCAGTAGCCCAGTTGTGTCCAATTCATTGCGATCCCATAGACTGCAACACGCCAGCCCTCCCTGTCCCTCACCATCTCCCTGTCCAGCCATCTCATCCACTGATGCCCTCTTTGCCTTCTGCCCTCAATCTTGCCCAGCATCAGGGACTTTTCCAATGAGTCATCTGTTTACATCAGATGACCAAAATACCGGAGTTTCAGCTTCACCATAAGTCCTTCCAGTGAATATTCAGGGTTGATCTCCCTTAAAATTGAAATTGATTTGATCTCCTTGCTGTCCAAGGGACTTTCAGGAGTCCTCTCCAGCACCACAGTTCTATATGCCAATGACTCCCAAATCCATGTCTTCATCCAGGACCTCTCTGCTGAACACGATACCATTCCATCAGTTACCCACTTGGCAGATGGCAGCTCCATTTGGATATCTCAGAAGCTTATCTAAGTCAGCACATACAAACCAGAATTCTTCTTTACTCTCTCACCCTCAAATACACTGCTCTCGAACTCCCTTTTGTAGTTAACAGCTCTCATCCACTTAACTGCTTAGGACAAAGACTAAGCAGGCATACTGACTATTCTACTTTCATGTCCCACATCTGTCAAATGTCTTTTTTATGTACGAAATACATCTCAATTAAACCACTTTCACCAAATCGTTACAACTCTCATTTATTTCTTCAATTTAATTTGCGCTGTTCTAAGGCACTGGCACCCCACTCCAGTACTCTTGCCTGGAGAATCCCATAGATGGAGGAGCCTGGTGGGCTGCAGTCCATGGGGTCGCGAAGAATCAGACACAACTGAGCGACTTCACTTTCACTTTTCACTTTCCTGCATTGGAGAAGGAAATGGCAACCCACTCCAGTGTTCTTGCCTGGAGAATCCCAGGGACGGGGGAACCTGATGGGCTGCCGTCTATGGGGTCACACAGAGTTGGACACGACTGAAGCGACGCAGCAGCAACAAACTTCTAACCAGTCCGCCTGCTTCAACTCTTGTTGTTCTACAATCCATTCTTCTTAAAGCAGCCAAAATAATCCTTTCCTAAAAATATCTACATAAAACTAGTATTAAGTACTTCCCTCATGGCTCATATGGTTAAAAATCTGCCTGCAATGCAGGTGACCCAGGTTCTATCCCTGGGTTGGGAGATCTCCCGGACAAGGGAATGGCAATCCACTCCAGTATTCTTGCCTGGAGAATTTCCATGCACAGAGGAGCCTGGTGGGCTTCAGTCCACAGGGTCACAAAGAGTCAGACAACTGAGCGACTAAAACACTTCTTAAATATTTGATAGATTTGCCAGAGAAGCCATATGGGTCTAGACTTCCTTTGTGGAAATATTTTAAATTACAAATTTCAATCATATATGTTTATTGACAGAGGGCTATTCAGGCTTTTTGTTTTATCTTGAATCATTTTGTAATTTTTGTCTTCAAGAAATGTATTCATTAAATTTCTGAAGTTTATTAACACAAAGTTGTTTATAATTGTCTCCTTTAAATACAGTGCCTCTGTGTGTGTGTACTGAAGTCTTAATTTTTCATTCTTGATATCGCAATCTGTGTTTTCTAATTTTTGCTTTTTTAGTTGAGCTAGATCTTTATCAATTTTTTTATCTTTTCAAATAATTAACTTTTGGTTTCATTGAGTTTCTCTGTTTTGCTCATTTTTTTTTCTATTTTAATTTCAGTAATTCCCACTCATATTCATTACTTTACTTACATTAATTTAATTTGCTCTTTATTGAGCTTCTTAAATTGAAAGACTTTAAGGTAATTGACTCTCATCCTTTCTTTATCGTAGGAATTTACTATAACATTTTCCTCTGAATACCACTTAGGTACATCCCACAAATTTTGATACTTTGTGTTATAAATTTTACTCAGTTCAAAATAATTTTTCATTTCCTTTTATTTCTTATATAACTCATGAATTAGTTAAAAGAGTATTATTTAATTTTCAAATATATGGGATTTCCCAGATATCTTTGATGCTGGTTTCTAATTGAGTGCATTACTATCAGAGGACAGACTTTCAATGACTTTTAAGTGTTCTTTTAAATGTCTTTTTGCACTGCAAACAGGTTCATCAGCACCATCCTTCTAGATTCCATATATATGTGTTAATATAGGTATTTGTTTTTCAGACTTAGTCCACTCTGTATATAACAGGCTCTAGGTTCATCCACCTCATTAGAACTGACTCAAATGTGTTCTTTTTTGTGGCTGAATAATATTCCATTGTATATATATACTGCAGCTGCTTTACCCATTCATCTGTTCATGGACATGTAGGTTGCATGTATGTGTTAGTTATTGTAAACAGTGCTGCAATGAACATTGGATACATGTGTCTTTTTCAGTTTTGGTTTCTTCAGGGTATATGCCCAGGAGTGGGATTGCTGGGTCATATGGTGGTTTTACTAAGGACGCTTACTCCTTGGAAGGAAAGTTATGACCAACCTAGATAGCATATTCAAAAGCAGAGACATTACTTTGCCAACAAAGGTCCATCTAGTCAAGGCTATGGTTTTTCCAGTGGTCATGTATGGATGTAAGAGTTGGACTGTGAAGAAAGCTGAGCACCGAAGAATTGATGCTTTTGAACTATGGTGTTGGAGAAGACTCTTGAGAGTCCCTTGGACTGCAAGGAGATCCAACCAGTCCATTCTAAAGGAGATCAGTCCTGGGTGTTTTTTGGAAGGACTGATGCTAAAGCTGAAACTCCAGTACTTTGGCCACCTCACTTGAAGAGTTGACTCATTGGAAAAGACTCTGATGCTGGGAGGGATTGGGGGCAGGAGGAAAAGAGGACAACAGAGGATGAGATGGCTGGATGGCATCACCGACTCAATGGATGTGAGTTTGAGTGAACTCTGGGAGCTGGTGATGGACAGGGAAGCCTGGCGTGCTGCAATTCATGGGGTCGCAAAGAGTCGGACACGACTGAGCGACTGAACTGATTCCTAGTTTTTTACAGAAATCTCCATACTGTCTTCCATAGCGGCTGTATCAACTGACATTCCCAACAGTGCAGGAGGGTTCCCTTTTTTCCACATCCTCTCCAACACTTGTTGTTTGTGGATTTTTTTATTATGGCCATTCTTATGTCCAGTGTGAGATGACACCTCATTGTAGTTTGATTTGCATTTTCTCTAATAATGAGTGATACTAAGCATCTCTTTATGTTTTTATTAGCCCTCCGTATGTCTCCTTTGGAGAAATATCTGTTTAGGCTTTTTGCCCACTTTTTGATCCAGTTGTTTGTTTTTCTGTTATTGAGTTGTATGAGTTGCTTGTATATTTTGGAAATTAATCCTTTGTCAGTTGTTTCAACTGTATTATTATCTCCCATTCTGAGGGTTGTCTTTTCACCTTATTTATAGTTTCCTTTGCTGTGCAAAAGCTTTTAGGTTTAATTAGGTCCCATTTATTTTTATTTTTATTACCATTATTCTAGGAGGTGGATCATAAAGGATCATGCTATGATTTAAGTCATACAGTGTTCTGCCCATGTTTTATTCCAAGAGTTTTATAGTTTCTGGTCTTACATTTAGGTCTTTAATCCATCTTGAGTTTATCTTTGTGTATGATGTTAGGAAGTGCTGTAATTTCATTCTTTTGCACATGGTTGTCCAGTTTGCAAGCCCCACTTATTGAAGAGACTATCTTTTGAATGATACTGTGCCTTATTTCCCAGAATATGGTATACATTGCTAAATGTTTCATATACTATTGAAAATAAATGTATTCTCCTGTGGTTGGGTAAAGTATTTTATAAATAACAATTAGGTCAAATCAGCTAGAGTATTAATTCTTCTATTTCTTTACTGAATTTCTGCTAACTTGTTCTACGAATTACTGAGTGGTAATAACTATAATTGTCCATTTATCTATTATTTCTTTCAATTTTATGAAGTTTTTCTTCAAGTATTTTGAAGTTCTGCTATCAGATGCATTCACATTTATAACTGTTATATCTTTATATTATGCTGATACTTTTATCATTATGAAGCCTCTACCTTAGTGTCCAGTAATGACTGACACAGTAGTAATGCTTGTGTCAGGTCTTATTTAATCTTAATATAGCCAATTCGGTTTTCATATGCTGTTTGTACATTATACTTTTACTATTATTCTACTTTTAAGATAGTTATATTTGAATTCCATATTTTATAGTCAAAATATGTGAGAGTCTTGCTTTGTTTAATCTAGTGTGACAATATCTATTGATTTAAGTCTGTTTAAATTTAATATAATTATCAGTATGGTTGGACCTAGTTCTGACATTTTGCTATTCATCTTTTGTTTGCTTCACTTGCTTTCTAGTCCTCTGTTCCTCCTTCTCAACTTTTTCTTTGTTAAATAATTTTTATTATAAAGTTTATTTTCTCTTTTATCACTAAGCAACACTTTGGTTTCTGATGAGAATTCTCTTTCTGGCTTGCAGACCAGTCTTGTCACTGTGTCCTCACATGAGTTTTCCTCAGAATATGTGTAGAGAGAAATAGTGGTTCTCTGGCATTTCTTTTTATAAGGACACTAATTCTGTTGGACAATGGCCCCACCATTACATCTTCATTTGACCTTAATTACTTCTCAAAGGTACCATCGCCAAATACAGCTACATTGGGAGACAGAGCTTCAACATATGAGTTTGGGGGGAGAAATTCAGGCCATAATAAGACAATATGTTATAGTGACTCTGAAATCTCCTTTCTTCTTCTTAGGATTATTGATTTTAGGTTTTCATAAGCCACAAATGGACTTGCCTGGACTCAAACTAAAATTTGTTTGCTGCACAGTGTGGAAAAAATGACAACTATGCCAAGTTTTCTTGGCCACTAGTTGCTGCTTTTTTAGCCTAGATCCCATGTTGGTCTCTTCTGTACCTGTTTAGTTTGGATGTCGGCCAAGGAATTTTGCTGAGTTGATGCTCAGATTTTTAGGCTCATCCTTTTGATGGTTTCTTGCCTCCAGGGCCCAGCTAGTAAATTTCCAGTTGCTTTTCTTTTCTTTTTTCTAACAAATCAATCTAATAGGACTACTGTTTTCTGCCACCCAAGCTCTCTGTGGACTAGAGATACACTCAATCAAAGGCGTAACAAATTCCAATCTTTCAACGGAATTAAGTCTATCTTTCAAGAGACTCATCTCTACTTTCTTCCTGTTTTTGCATCAATATCCCTGGGGTCATCAGAATACATGCTTACTCTACTGGTCATCCAAAGCATTTGGACAAAGTATATTTTAAAAATTAGATTTTTGGATTTCACCCCTTTTGTTGTAGTCCTGCTTCTAAAAGTTTCTCCTAAATATCCAGTGATTTTTCCTGCTTCAAAATTGAGGCATTTAGGCTGAGGTTTTTTATTTTTTTAAAGCCACAAAACTGTACTTTCTACCTAGTAGAAGAGTACCTAGTAAACACAGTAGCAATCATTCAGTAGTAAACTCTTCTCAAGTCTCTGCCTGCCTTTGGTCATTTTCCAGTATCTTCAAATTTCTGCTTTTGCTTTTTTTCCAGTTTCTATAATTCTTTTCTGCAGGAGGAATTGCTTGAACTTGTCACACTACCTATCATCAGTGATCAATTTTACACACAAATCAGATCAAATTGCATAAAACACACACACACACACACACACACATACTGGCTTAAAAAATTCAAAACTTTATTTTCTCTTCAACTAGTGTAAGGTACAATACAACCTCAATATGCTATAAGACTTTGTATAATCCATCCACTGTCTAAATATCTAGCCTCATTTCTTTTGATTTTCCTCCTTATTGACTGTACTATAGCCATAACAGCTATATCAGGTAATCAATAGGCTGCCTAATCAACAGTTTGCCCCATCCTATTCTTCTAAAAACAATTATACTTTTTTTCATGTTCTTGTTATTTTATACAGCTAAGTATCTCAATAATGTAGGAATTATAGGTTTCCTGTCTCCCCAGATATATTTACAGGTGTATGGGTTTTCCTGGTGGCTCAGATGGTAAAGCGTCTGTCTGCAATGCAGGAGACCCTGGGTCAATCCCTGGGTCAGGAAGATCCCCTGGAGAAGGAAATGGCAGCCCATTCCAGTATTCTTGCCTGGAAAATGCTATGGACAGAGGAGCCTGGTAGGCTACAGTCCATGGGGTCGCAAAGAGTCAGACATGATTGAACGATGTCACTTTCACTTTTTCACTTTCACCTGACATACCTAAGAATAATTAACATTCCCTTCGCCTGTGATGAGTTCAGGATTGGTTATTTGAAAGATCTGGGTAGCCTATGAGAAGAGGTTGACAGAGATTCTGAGAAAGTTCCTTCTCATTCTTCTAAGAGACATTTAGGGATTAATTTCCTTGCCCCCTGAAATTGGATAAGGAAACTCTGATAAGATACCAGCAACCACCCCATAGCCACAAAGTGAACTGAACTTCAAGGGGTACAAATCAAATGTTAATGTGAATATACGGGGGAATAAAATAGAAAGAAGGAAAAAAATCTGAGTTCTTGAGTTGGAATCTGTTGGGAAAGGCAGTTTTATGCTGGCAGTCTCTCCAGCCAATATTGACTGCTTAAGAATAGGCCTTGGTTAAAAATAAAATAAAATTAAAAAAAAAAAAAAAGAGCAGGCCTTGGGCCTGAAACACATCCTCACCAAGAGATCAAGAGTCCCCATGGCCTGTGTTGGTTTTATCACTTCGATGGAATATCTTTCCCTGTTTCAGATTCCATGTGTTCTCCACTGTTCTGCTTAAGCGGGTACAGTATATGGTACCTGGCCAATCCCACTTCAACAGCTGCTCCTGCAGAGATAGAATAGGCTCCTTCTGTTACAGCACAAGACGAGTGCATGCAAGTCAGTTGCTCCGCATTGGCTGTCAGAGGGACTCGCTGGCCCTGGAGAACCCCTGCCCACTACAGAACTGATCTTGCTGTATCCCTTCCCTACATCCAATCCAGTGCTCTCCTTGATGACTCCAATTAAGATGCAGTGGGAAAAAGTGTCTTTGAACTTCTACTCCTGATAAAACAGGCAACAGATGCCACTGGCTCATCAGGGTCGAACAACCCTGAAAACTATCAGACCTTTGTACTTTTAGTTATGTAAGCAGAAATGTGTCCTAATCACTTTAAACGATGGGATTTTTTTTCCTCTTTCTTGTGAAAGAAAGCATACCCATCTTTCTTTCTATTATATCATAAAAATACTAAGCTTATTCCTGCCTTCAGGCCTTTTCAATTATTATTACCTATTTTTAAGGCTTCTTCCTCCAGATTTTAATTTGCTTGCCTTCTTTTCAACATTCAAATCACAGTTCCAAGTGCAATCTCTTCAGAGTCTTTCCCAAACAGCCTAGTTGAAATAATTTATTTTCTTTTTTCTACTTATTACTATTTAAAGTTTTATTCAATAAAAAGTCTTATTTTTCTTTTTGTTATTTCTCTATCTTTCTCAGTGAGAATTTCAACCCTTTGAAGATAAGCACTGTCATTCACTCTTGTATCCTCACTGCCTAGAAGAGATCTGGCAGCTAACAGATCCTTAATAAATGGTTATTAACTTTAGAAGTTGCATAACTGTATCAACGTGGATAGAAACAGCTTTAATGATAAACCTTAGTCTTCATTAGAATAAAAATCTTTCAAATTTATGTTGCAAAATGAGCTTACTTATAGGAGGAAAATGTCAAGAATATCAATTGAAATCCATATTGTTTAGTTCAGAGCTGTTTGTTCCCTGCTAATTCCTTGGAGATTTTTACTCTCCAAAATATTTGTATATGAATTTTCACAACAGAACAGTCTCTTCAATTTGAAAAATAGGTTTAAAGGTTATTTTTCCATCACTCAAATTCCTGGAAACAAATCTGTTTACTTGGGAGAAAAACCAAATAGTATCATCTTACCATTAGTCAAAAGACTTGCATTTTTATTAAATGCTATCCAAATGAGGTTTTTTTTTTTTTTTCAACCAGACTTTGCAAATTAGCACTAGCTCACATGCCCAGAGAACAAAACAAATAATTTAGATAACACAGAAACTCTTCATTATTTTAATATTCAACAAGCATCAGAAAAATTATTCCTGAGTGATGAAAAACAATATGCATTTTTTGTTGGTGTGAAGGGCTTTCATTGACCTTTTCAGACTCAGGGATCTGTTTCTCAGAGCACTACCAGAAACGAAGTGAAAAGCCAGTTTTGAAAATACAGATTTCTAAATCCTAAAGAAATGTAAGTATAAAATATGGAGTTCTCTTAAAACTTTTTGTTTTTATCAAACCAGTCAATCCTAAAGGAAATCAACCCTGAATAATCATTGGAAGGACTGATGCTGAAACTGAAGCTCCAATACTTTGGCCACTTGATGCGAAGAGCTGACTCACTGGAAAAGACCCTGATGCTGGGAAAGACTGAGGGCAGGAAGAGAAGGGGCAACAGAGGATGAGATGGTTGGGTGGCATCAGTGACTGAATGGACATGAGTTTGAGCAAGCTCCAGGAGATTGTGAAGGACAGGGAAACCTGGTGTGTTGCAGTCCATGGGGTGGCAAAGAGTCAGACACTACTTAGTGACTGAACAACAACTAAGAGTTTTGGAACTCTTTTTTAGTCTTAGTTACAAATAATACAGAGTGGTGATGATACAAGAAAAATAAAACTCAGCTCGTGCTTAACGACTATGTTCAAGGAGTGCCTTCAGTACAGCCTTTCTCCATTCCCTGCTGCTGACCCTATATGACACTTTCTCCAACTCAGCCTTAAACATCTAGTTTCCCATCCACAATTAATACTCACTCTGAGCATGACTTGCACAAACAAAGCCTCAACTATATGCAACTATACAGCAACTACATGACTTTTTCACCTTAATTTCCTTTTCTACACCCTCTTGTGAATTAGAAAGCATCTCTTGAGAATAATAGAGACAGGCTGAGGCACAAGATAACTTTATTTTTTAAAAAAAAAAAAAAAAAGCACTTTAACTCACAGTATTAATTATGGTCCTATTTCTAAAACATTTCCTTGCTTCTTGCATTGGCTCCAATTACATATTTTATGCTTACTTTGCCCCTTATTCTCCTCCTTCAATAAAACCACCACTTGTTAAAAAAAAATAAAAAACTCTAGAAAATAGTGATCACTCTAATACACCACTTAAAATTACCCTGTATGTACCCATTCTCTATTAAAAATAAATGTGGTGGGGGACACAGAATTACTGCTTGAGGAAATGAAGTATTTTGTTATCAACTTTAAGACTCATTTACAAACCAAACTTTAAGACTTGCTGACACAAAAACTTCAAATCTCTAGTAGAAAGACAAATTTGTCTTTCCTAATCTGCCTTATAGGTTGATTTTATGCCTTCCCTGCCTCATATGGTTTCTGGTCAACTCACTCTAGAACATGATGACAACATGATACCCACATACAGCTGTGGCTTAACCATTACACAAACTGACTGCCTTGGAATGCCGACTCGGCTTTGTCACGGACATGCTCCGAAGCTTTTTAATCATAGAACTGGCCACAGATGGAAACCCAGGACCTGGCGTAGGCCTGTGGGTCTGTGGGACTTCAAAGTGCTAGAGTTTAAAATCCTCTGCTTGAGAACCAAATGCTACAGGGCAGGAAAACCACACTAAATAAAATCAGAGGAAAGAGAATATTGCCAACATGCAGTTACCTTAGGACTGATTTTCATTTTATAATCCCATCAGACACAGTATAGAATCCATGATAATCTCCTTTCATAGGCTGAAATAGGCACCACCTTTTTCTTTAATCTCCATGGTGAAGTGAAGTGAAGTGAAGTTGCTCAGTCATGTCCGACTCTTTGCGACCCCATGGACTGTAGCCTACCAGGCTCCTTGGTCCATGGGATTTTCCAGGCAAGAGTACTGGAGTGGGTTGCCATTGCCTCTCCAGGAGATCTTTCTGACCCAGAGATCGAACCCGGGTCTCCCGCATTGTAGGCAGACGCTTTACTGTCTGAGCTACCAGGGAAGCTCCATGGTAGTATTTATATAAAATACAAGACTTTTAAAGGAGTCTGTTGTTAGGATAACAATATTATGTGATATTAATATAATATAATACTATGAGTTAAGATGACATTGGAGAGTTGATAATCTGTGAGATTACATGACAAACATTAAATCAACAACCAAGAAACTCAAGGGTTTCGTAAATTCGACCCTTGTAACATACACTTATTCTGGTGAATTCCCTTACTACAGTAGGAAACTTCAGATGACCCTTCTTCTGGGTGTTGGGGTTCCTCTCTGACACTGATGAAATGCCTGACCAAAGGGGCCCAAAGGACTCTGCATAGATAGTATGTTTCAAACAATGACATCAAGTGCTCTCCATGGGGAAGGGATACATGACTGAGACCCTCATTACTTCAGGAGTGATGATAAGTAGTGGACACTGGAATAGCAAGTATATCCATTTATTAGATTGTCTGCTGGCAGGTGGAGGACCTGGGGGCTTTCCCTGACTAATTAAATATGATAGACAATGTTAAGGTTCCTTAACTTCTTGAACTTTTCTAAAGGCTTCAGAGAAAGTCAGCCAGTAGGAGAAAATAGAAAACTTAAACTTCATTAGTCCTACTCTCCCCCTCAAATTCAGCCAGAATCACGATATTAAATCATGGATTTTAATATCCATGAACAAGAATTACATAAAGCCCAGTCTAAGGATTCTTAAATTGTCTTAATTATATTAACTTCGGCTCTATTTCAGCCACCCACCTGAGATCGGACGTTATTCAAAGCAGCTCTCTCTGACATCTTTAACATCAATATCCTGCTTTCTGACCACAACCCTCAACTCTTCCAGCTTCCTTGTGTATTTTAATCCATTTCCATTTTAACCTCATTGGCAATAGAGTCCGTGGTTAAATGTGTGGGCTCTTAAATCAGTCTGCTTGGATACACATCCTGGATCAGTTGCCTCCTAGCTGTGTACCCTTAGATAGGCCTCCACTTCCTCATCTAAAGAAAATGGAAGTATTATAATCTAGCAGATACACATGCCCATCTCACATAGTTGTTATGAAGATAAAACAGGGCAATGTGGAATATTCAGCGTAGTAAAAGGTATGGAACATATTACACCTAAATAAATGTTAGCTGTTTATTTATTATTAAATAGCTATTTATTTACGCACATCTATTTATTCCTTTCTGAAGTATCTATTTATTTGGCTGTAACTGGTCCTAGTGGTGGCACGCAGGGTCTTCAATCTTCAATGCGGCATGAGAACTCTTAGTAGCAGTATGTGGGATCGGTTCCCTCACCAGGGATCAAGCCCAGGTTTCCTTAGCCACTGGACCACCAGAGAAGGCCCTATTTATTCTTAAATTTGTTCATTTTCTCCTAATTTCTTCCATATCCAGCCTAAAACCTGGATTCCCTTAATTTTCATTTCCTTACATGAGACAGAAACAAATTTATCCTATTAGCTGCTCTGTTTTCTCATCAACACTGGTGAAAACCAATGGGAAAATACATCACTGGGCAGTAACTATCCAAAATGTAAGGCCTTCCAAAGCATTTGTGCTATTGCCATGGTTCAGTAAGCCTTCTACATGTCAACAAACAACAACATCTCTAAATACTGGACAGCATGTAATACAAGCCATATTCCTCAAATATTCTTTATTATCTCCTTTCTGTAAAAAGTTTCAGAATAATGACTCTTTCCCTTTAAGACTGTGTTGAGACTTTTTTTTTCCATGTATTTTCACACTTCTGACTTTTTCCTAGGTTTGTTTGCTGAGTCCAGAGCAACAGTATAAATGGAGGCATGCATACAATGTTTTAAATATTTAAAAGTTATATATCAAACTAACAGAACATTCCGATTCTATCCAAGATGGAGTAACAGCAACCAATTTACTGCCCCACTTGAAACAAACTCATGCCTTCAAAAACACAGAGAAAATATGTAAAAAAAGTTGGGTTTTTTTTGGTTTTTTTTTTTTCAGACTTTGGACAACAGTTAACAGATGACAGTGATCCCGGAGAAATGGGGAACAAATGAGATGAGTCCAATAACTTCTCTAATTTACTCTCTGAGAGAGTCTTCAGGCCACAGCATGGGAGGAAGAATCTTGGAGGACCCCAGAAACTCTGAATTGAGAAGAGAGAGCTGAGCATCCAGGGAAAATAAGGTTGCTAGCAGTCACTTCAGGGAGAACCAGACAGGAGAGATTCACACGGAAACACAGCTCGGGATGTCTGCAGAGGCTCAGCTTAAATATTTGGCAGAAAAATTATAGTGCATGCACATGTGGACACTACCCTAAGCCAGGGGAAAATCGACAGAAACAATGCTTGACATTAACACAGAGTTAGGAAGAGTGCCTCTTCCGATCATCGAGACTGAGAAAACTCAATCACAGGTAATGACCACTCACAAAGGTCTTGCTGTAGGGGAAGGAAAAAATTAACCCCAGGATGAGCACAAAACTAGACCCGGTGAAAAAGTCATAATTGAAAAACAAAAAAGGATCAAACTTTCCTTTTTTGGAAATCAAAACTTTTCCTTTGGGAAATCAGTTTCCAAATAACTATCTTGGAATAAAGTTCAAGCATATTTATAGGAATACAAAAGATGCAGTACTCAAATGGTAATTTTCACAATGTACAGCACACAGTCAAAGATGAACAAACTTGTAAACAGGAAAATATGAACCATGATGAGGAGAATAATAAATAAAATGAAATTGATTCAGAACTAACACATGCTGCTGCTGCTAATTTGCTTCAGTCATGTCCGACTCTGTGCGACCCCACAGACGGCAGCCCTCCAGGCTTCCCCGTCCCTGGGATTCTCCAGGCAAGAACACTAGAGTGGGTTGCCATTTCCTTCTCCAATGCATGAAGTAAAAAGTGAAAGTGAAGTTGTTCAGTCGTGTCTGACTCTTGGTGACCACATGGGCTGCAGCCTATCAGGCTCCTCTGTACATAGGATTTTCCAGGCAAGAGTACTGGAGGAGGGTGCCATTGCCTTCTCCCGTAACACATGCTAGTATTAGTGAAGAAGGCCAACAAAATGCATATAATAACAATATTGTGTTACAAAATTAAAGAGACATGAAATATAAAAAAGACACGGATATTACTTCTAGAGATAAAAAACTACAGTGACTAAGATAAAAAATATGCTGAATAGGATTAGATGTTCAGTTCAGTTCAGTTCAGTCCCTCAGTTGTGTCTGACTCTTTGCAACCGCATGAATTGCAGCACGCCAGGCCTCCCTGTCCATCACCAACTCCCGGAGTTCACTCAAATTCACGTCCATCGAGTCAGTGATGCCATTCAGTCATCTCATTCTCTGTTGTCCCCTTCTCCTCCTGCCCCCAATCTCTCCCAGCATCAGAGTCTTTTCCAATGAGTGAACTCTTTGCATGCAGTGGCCAAAGTATTGTAGTTTCATCTTTAGCATAATTCCTTCCAAAGAATACCCAGGACTGATCTTTAGAATGGACTGGTTGGATCTTCTTGCAGTCCAAGGGACTCTCAAGAGTCTTCTCCAACACCACAGTTCAAAAGCATCAATTCTTCATGCTCAGCTTTCTTCACAGTCCAACGCTCACATCCATACATGATCACTGGAAAAACCATAACCTTGACTAGACGGACCTTTGTTGGCAAAGTAATGTCTCTGCTTTTGAATATGCTATCTAGGTTGTTCATAACTTTCCTTCCAAGGAGTAAGCATCTTCTAATTTCATGGCTGCAATCACCATCTGCAGTGATTTTGGAGCCCCAAAAAGAAAGTCTAACACTGTTTCCACTGTTTCCCCATCTATTTCCCATGAAGTGATGCAACCAGATGCCATGATCTTAGTTTTCTGAATGTTGAGCTTTAAGCCAACTTTTTCACTCTCCACTTTCACTTTCATCAAGAGGCTTTTTAGTTCCTCTTCACTTTCTGCCATAAGGGTGGTGTCATCTGAATACCTGAAGTTATTGATATTTCTCCCAACAATCTTGATTCCAGCTTGTGCTTCTTCCAGAAAAGTGGTTCTCATGATGTACTCTGCATATAAGTAAATTAAGCAGGGTGACAATATACAGCCTTGACATACTGCTTTTCCTATTTGGAAGCAGTCTGTTGTTCCATGTCCAGTTCTAACTGTTGCTTCCTGACTTGCATACAGGTTTCTCAAGAGGCAGGTCAGGTGGTCTGGTATTCCCATCTCTTTCAGAATTTTCCAGTTTATTGCGATCCACACAGTCAAAGGCTTTGGCATAGTCAATAAAGCAGAAATAGATGTTTTTCTGGAACTCTCTTGCTTTTTCCATTATCCAGCGGATGTTGGCAATTTGATCTCTGGTTCCTCTGCCTTTTCTAAAACCAGCTTGAACATCAGGAAGTTCACGGTTCACATATTGCTGAAGCCTGGCTTGGAGAATTTTGAGCATTAATTTACTAGCGTGTGAGATGAGTGCAATTGTGCAGAAGTTTGAGCATTCATTGGCATTGCCTTTCTTTGGGATTGGAATGAAAACTGACCTTTTCCAGTCCTGTGGCCACTGCTGAGTTTTCCAAATTTGCTGGCATATTGAGTACAGCACTTTCACAGTATCATCTTTATAGGATTTGAAATAGCTCAACTGGAATTCCATCACCTCCACTAGCTTTGTTCATAGTGATGCTTCCTAAGGCCCACCTGACTTCGCATTCCAAGATGTCTGGCTATAGGTGAGTGATCACACCATCGTGGTTATCTGGGTCGTGAAGATCTTTTTTGTACCATTCTGTGTATTCTTGCCAGTTCTTCTTAATATCTTCTGCTTCTGTTAGGTCCATATCATTTCTGTCCTTTATTGAGCCCATCTTTGAATGAAATGTTCCCTTGGTATCTCTAATTTTGTTGAAGAGATCTCTAGTCTTTTCCATTCTGTTGTTTTCCTCTATTTCTTTGCATTGATCGCCGAGGAAGGCTTTCTCTTCTCTCCTTGCTATTCTTTGGAACTCTGCATTCAGATGTTTATATCTTTCCTTTTCTCCTTCGCTTTTCACTTCTCTTCTTTTCTCAGCTATTTGTAAGTCCTCCCCAGACAGCCATTTTGCTTTTCCACATTTCTTTTCCATGGGGATGGTCTTGATCCCTGTCTCCTGTACAATGTCATGAACCTCCATCCATAGTTCATCAGGCACTCTATCTTTCAGATCTAGTCCCTTAAATTTATTTCTCACTTCTACTATATTATCATAAGGGATTTGATTTAGGTCATACCTGAATGGTCTAGTGGTTTTCCCTACTTTCTTCAATTTAAGTCTGAATTTGGCAATAAGGAGTTCATGATCTGAGCCACAGTCAGCTCCCAGTCTTGTTTTTGCTGACTGTATAGAGCTTCTCCATCTTTGGCTGCAAAGAATATAATCAATCTGATTTTGGTGTTGGCCATCTGGTGATGTCCATGTGTAGAGTCTTCTCTTGTGTTGTTGGAAGAGGGTGTTTGCTATGACCAGTGCGTTCTCTTGGCAAAACTCTATTAGCCTTTGCCCTGCTTCATTCCGTACTCCAAGGCCAAATTTGCCTGTTACTCCAGGTGTTTCTTGACTTCCTACTTTTGCATTCCAGTCCCCTATAAATAAAAGGACATCTTTTTTGGGTGTTAGTTCTAAAAGGTCTTGTAGGTCTTCATAAAACCGTTCAACTTCAGCTTCTTCAGCGTTACTGTTTGGGGAATAGACTTGGGTTACTGTGATACTGAATGGTTTGCCTTGGAAACAAACAGAGATCATTTTGTCGTTTTTGAGGCTGCATCCAAGTACTGCATTTAAGACTCTTTGTTGACCATGATGGCTACTCCATTTCTTCTAAGGGATTCCTGCCCACAGTAGTAGATATAACAGTCATCTGAGTTAAATTCACTCATTCCAGTCCATTTTAGTTCACTGATTCCTAGAATGTCAACGTTCTGTCTTACCATCTCCTGTTTGACCACTGCCAATTTGCCTTGATTCATGGACCTGACATTCCAGGTTCCTATGCAGTATTGCTCTTTACAGCATTGGACCTTGCTTCTATCACCAGTCACATCCAGAGCTGGGTATTGTTTTTGCTTTGGCTCCATCCCTTCATTTTTTCTGGAGTTATTTCTCCACTCATCTCCAGTAGCATATTGGGCACCTACTGACCTGAGGAGTTTCTCTTTCAGTATCCTATCATTCTGCCTTTTCATACTGTTAATGGTGTTCTCAAGGCAAGAATACTGAAGTGGTTTGCCATTCCCTTCTCCAGTGGACCACGTTCTGTCAGACCTCTCCACCATGACCCACGTAGACCATTGTTATTGTTTAGTCACTAAGTCGTGTCTGAGTCTTTTGCGATCCCATGGACTAAAGCCTTCCAGACTCCTCTGTACATGGGATTGCCCAGGCAGGAATACCAGAGTGGGTTGCTGTTTCTTTCTCCAGGGGATCTTCCCAACCCCAAGATCCAGCCCACATCTCCTGAACTGGCAGTGGAGTCTTTAACACTGAGCCACCGGAGAAGTCCTAGAGGTAGATTAGGCCTTGCAAAAGATTGGTAAAATTGAAAATGTAACATAAATTAATAAAAATGAAATACATAGAGAAAGAAATATTTGAAAAATTAAAGGACTTCCCTGGTGGTCCAATGGTTAAGAATCTGCCAGCCAAATCAGGGGACACAGATTTGATCCCTGGTCAGGGAGGATTCCATATGCGGTAGAGCAACTGAGCTTGTGCACCACAACTACTGAGCCCACACTCCGCAACTACTGAAACCCATGTACCTTTAAGGGCCATCAATTAGCTGTGGAATAACTTCAAGCAACTTAATATGCAAACAAAAAAGCACATGAAAAGATGTTCAACACCTCTATTTATTAAATAAATCAGAACTACAATGCGATATAAGCTTGCACCAATCAGAATGGCCATCATCAATAAGTCTACAAATAATAAATACTGTAGAGGGTGTAGAGAAAAGGAAATCCACCTACATTGTTGGTGGAACATACACTTATATAGTCACTATGGAGAACAGTAAGAAGGTTTCTTTAAAAACTAAAAACAGAGCTACTGTACAATTCAGCAATCTCACTCTTGGTCACATATCCAGAGAAAAGCATAATTCAAAAATATACATGCAATCCAGTGTTCCCTGAAGCATATTTACAATATCCAGGATCTGGAAGCAACAACAGAAGAACATCAACAGAAATCCGTCAACAGAAGAACAGATAAAAAAGAGTGGTACATATATACAATGGAATATTGCTTAACCATGAAAAGGAACAAAATAATGTCACTTGTAGCAACATGGACAGACCTAGAGGTTGTCATACTAAGTGAAGTAAGTCAAACAGAAAAAGACAAATATTGCTTATATGTAAACTAAAAAAAATATGATATTGCATATGTGTGGAATCTAAAAAATGGTACAAATGAACTTAGTTACAAAACCGAAATAGAGTCACAGAGATAGAAAACAAACTTATGTTTACTGAAGGGGAGAGGAGGAATAAATTGGGATATTGGGATTCCCATGCACCCTGTTATATATAAAATAGATAATGAATAAAAATCTACTGTGTAGCATGGGAAACTCTATTCAATACTCTGTAATGGCCAATATGGGAAAAGAACTTAAAAAAGACTGGATATATATAAATGTATAACTGGTTCAATTTGCTATATAGCAGAAATAAACACAACATTGTGAATCAACCACAGTCCAATTTAAAAAACTATACAAGCTTAAAGAATATTCATGAAACACTACACCCAACATCAAAATACACATTCTTTTCAAGAACAAACAGACTATTTGCCAAGATAGACCACAATTTAGGCCATAAAATAAGTCTCAAGAAGTTCAAAATTATTCAGGTCATAAAAATGTTCTCTGACTACAACAGAATTAAAATAGAAATCAACAACAGAACAATCTCTGGAAATCATCAAATATTTAAAAAATAATAACACATTTCCAAATAACTGATGAATCAAAGGAGAAATAAGGAAAATTAGAAAATATTTTAAACTGAGTAAACACTAAATATCAGAAAGCAATATTAAGGGGGAAATTATAGTGCTAAGTATCTATATTAAAGGAGGTCAACCTCAGTTTTCACCTTAAGAGAAGCAATTAGAAAAAGAAAAGCAAATAAACCTCCCCCAAAGCAAAACATGAACATAAATGTAAAAATTATAAACCAAATTTTAGTAAGTAGAATTTAACTCTCAATCCCAGTCTCTTATAGACAGATATAAATATGACTGAGACTGCTAAAAAAAAAAATTGGTATTAGAGAAAATTAACACATGTATAATAGCTATTCCTAAAGTCTGACCACACAATTTCTACTGATGAGTTTGTTGTAAATAAAATCACTTTTAAAATCTAGATGATAAATCGTTATATTGTGGCAATTAAAATAATACTAAAAGTCTTAATTCTTAATGAGATGTAAATGAATACGTATATCTCGGGATAAGATTTCCAGTAACAGCACCATAAAGAGATACACAAGAATAGATGATAGACTCTAAATAAGTGGTGACTCAAAATAATGTTTCGAGTGATGAAAAACTAATGATATCTTATGAAATGTGATTTTTTAAATTAGCATTTAAAAGCAAATTTAGTATTTGCTAAATATGTGGTTTTAAATAAGTTTTTGTAACTAAATTGGTCTACTAATAAGTAAAATGGGAGCAATTCTGCATTTAGTGTTTCTTAATATTGGGCATAAAACTTTTAGCATAATATGTTATTGATGTGGGAAATGACTACATGATGTTAAGTAAAAAGTTTTTATCAAGTAGCATATAATGTGATATTTTTGTAAAAGGAGAATGTCTATTTCTGCAAAACTACCTCTTGGAAAGATGGTGACCAATATATTGACTGAGATTATTACTAAATGGTAGAATGAGATTAAAGGTAACATTTTTGTTTCAATTATTCCCTCTGTCCAAATTTTCTACAATAAACATAATTTTGGTATTATAAAAATGAAAGACAAGAAATGAACATCTTCACTGAAGCCATGTCCACTTTACACCTAGTTATTTGATTTACAATAACAGATCTGTTTATCTAATAAAATGTCACTAATTTGTAGCATTTCACTCTAGTTATCCTACTTTTAATTTCCATCTCTACACTTTTTAATTTCAATGAGATTTTTGTTACTTTAGATTAGTTACTAAAGAATAAGAAAAATCCTATTTGTTGTATATGTTCAGGTCATAAAAATACACTTAGTATATCAAGAGAACCCAACAATCAATCTTTTCTTCATTTTTTTTTAAAGTAGATAAGTAATTTAATTAGAGTTCTTAATTTATACTTCTGACAAAACGTGGTCCACTGGAGAAGGGAATGCCAGACCACTTCAGTATTCTTGCCTTGAGAACCCCATGAGCAGTATAAAAAAGCAAAAAGATAGGACACTGAAAGATGAATGCCCCATGTCAGCAGGTGCCCAATACGCTACGGGAGATCAGTGGAGAAATAACTCCAGAAAAAATGAAGGGATGGAGCCAAAGCAAAAACAACAGCCAATTGTAGATATGACTGGTGATGGAAGTAAAGTCCAATGCTGTAAAGAGCAATATTGCATAGGAACCTGGAATGTTAGGTCCATGAATCAAGGCAAATTGGAAATGATCAAACAGGAGATGGCAAGAGTGAACATCAACATTTTAGGAATCAGAAAGCAAAAATGGACTGGAATGGGTGAATTTAACTCAGATGACTATTATATCAACTAGTGCAGGCAAGAATCCCGTAGAAGAAATGGAATAGCCATCAGAGTCAACAAGAGAGTCTGAAATGCAGTACTTGGATGCAATCTCAAAAATGACAGAATGATCTCTGTTCATTTCCAAGGCAAACCATTCAATATCACAGTAATTCAAGTCTATGCCCCAACCAGTAACAGTGAAGAAGCTGAAGTTGAACGGTTCTATGAAGACCTACAAGACCTTCTAGAACTAACACCCAAATAAGATGTCCTTTTCATTACAGGAGACTGGAATACAATAGAAGTCAAGAGATACCTGGAGTAACAGCAAATTTGGGCTTGGAGTACAGAATGAAGCAGGGCAAAGGCTAATAGAGTTTTCCCAAAATAGCGCACTGGTCATAGCAAACAGACTCTTCAAACAACACAAGAGAAGACTCTACACATGGACATCACCAGATGGTCAACACCGAAATCAGATTGATTATGTTCTTTGCAGCCAAAGATGGAGAAGCTCTATACAGTCACAAAAACAAGACCAGGAGCTGACTGTGGCTCAGATCATGAACACCTTAATACCAAACTCAGACTTAAAGTGAAGAAAGTAGGGAAAACCACTAGACCATTCAGATATGACCAATATCAAATCCCTTATGATTATACAGTGGAAGTGAGAAATAGATTTAAGGGACTAGATCTGATAGAGTTCCTGAAGGACTACAGAATGAGGTTCGTGACATTGTACAGAGGCAGGGATCAAACCATCCCCAAGTAAAAGAAATGCAAAAAGGCAAAATGGTTGTCTGAAGAGGCCTTACAAATAGCTGTGAAAGAAGAGAAGCAAAAGGCAAAGGAGAAAAGGAAAGATATACACATTTGAATGCAGAGTTCTAAAGAATAGCAAAAGAGATAAGAAAGCCTTCCTCAGTGATCAGTGCAAAGAAATAGAGGAAAACAATAGAATGGGAAAGATTAGAGATCAAGAAAATTAGAGATACCAAGGGAACATTTCATTCAAAGACGGCACAATAAAGGACAGAAAGGATATGAACCTAACAAAAGCAGAAGATATTAAAAAGAAGTGGAAAGAATGCACAGAACTATACAAGAAGATCTTCATGACCCAGATAATCACGATGGTATTATCACTCACCTAGAGCCAGACATCCTGGAATGCAAAGTCAAACGGGCCTTAGAAAGCATAACTACAAACAAAGCTAGTGTAGAAGATGGAGTTCCAGTTGAGCTATTTCAAATTGTAAAAGATGACGCTGTGAAAATGTTGCACTCAATATGTCAGCAAATTTGGAAAACTCAGCAGTGGCCACAGGACTGGAAAAGGTCAGTTTTCATTCCAATCCCAAAGAAAGGCAATGCCAAAGAATGCTCAAACTACTGCACAATTGCACTCATCTCACATGCTAGCCAAGTAATGCTAAAGATTCTCCAAGCCAGGCTTTAACAGTATGTGAATCATGAACTTCCAGATATTCAAGCTGGATTTAGAAAATGCAGAGGAACCAGAGATCAAACTTCCAACATTTGTTGGATCATTGATAAAGCAAGAGTGTCCCAGAAAAACATCGACTTCTACTTTACTGACTATGCCAAAGCCTTTGACTGTGTGCATCACCACGAACTGTGGAATATTCTTAAAGAGATGGGAATACCAGACCACCTGACCTGCCTCTTGAGAAACCTGTATGCAGGTCAGGAAGCAACAGTTAAAACTGCACATGGAACAACAGACTTGTTTCAAATCAGGAAAGGAGTAGGTCAAGGCTGTATATTGTCACCCTGCTTATTTAACTTATATGCAGAGGACATCATGAGAAACGCTGGGCTGGATGAAGCACAAGCTGGAATCAAGATTGCTGGGAGAAATATCAATAACCTCAAATATGGAGATGATACCACCCTTGTGGCAGAAAGTGAAGAACTAAAAATCCTCAAGATGAAAGAGGAGAATGAAAAAGTTGGCTTAAAACTCAACATTCAGAAAACTAAGATCATGGCATCCAGTCCCATCACTTCATGGCAAATGGAGGGGAAAACAGTGACAGACTTATTTCGGGGGTCTCCAAAATCACTGCAGATGATGACTGCAGCCATGAAATTAAAAGACACTTGCTTCTTGGGAGAAAACACGCTTGCTCCTTGGAAGACAAGTTATGACCAACCTAGACAGCTTTTTAAAAAGCAGAGACATTACTTTGCCCTCAAAGGTCCATCCCATCAAGGCTATGTTTTTTCCAGTAGTCATGTATGTATGTGAGAGTTGGAGTGTAAAGAAAGCTTAGTGCCACAGAATTGATGCTTTTGAACTGTGGTGTTGGAGAAGACTCTTGAGAGTCCCTCGGACTGCAAGGAGATCCAACCAGTCAATCCTAAAGGAAATCAGTCCTGAATATTCATTGAAAGGCTGATGCTGAAGCTAAAACTCCACTACTTTGGCCACCTGATGCGAAAAACTGAGTCATTTGAAAAGAACCTGAAGCTGGCAAAGATTGAAGGTAGGGGGAGAAGAGGACAACAGAGAATGAGATGGTTGGATGGCATCACTGGCTCAATGGACATGAGTTTGAGTGAACTCTGGGAGTTGGTGATGGACAGGGAGGCCTGGAATGCTGCAGTCCATGGGGTTGCAAAGAGTCGGACACGACTGAGTGACTGAACTGAACTGAACTTATCTTATCTTATTCCTAATTCATCAGAGCTAAAGGTATTCTAGGGGCTTCCCTGATGGCTCAGTCAGTAAAGAACCCACATGCAATGTAGTAGACACAGTTAGACCCCTGATTAAGGAAGAACCCCTTGAGCAGGAAATGGCAACCCACTCCAGTATTCTTGCCTGGGAAATCTCATGGACAGAAGAACCTGGTGGGCTACAGTTTATAGCATTGCAAAGAGTCAGACACACCTTAGTGACTAAACTACCACCAAAGGTGTTCTTAGTCCATAAATAAGAATTCAGAGTTCTGTGTTGAGGATTAGCAGGAGATAGTATCAAACTATTGGGTTGGCACCAAACTTCATTTGAGTTTTTCCATAATATTTTATGAAAAAATCCATATGAACTTTTGGGCCAACCCAATACATCAGCTACCCTGTTGCCCTGATGGAATGAGAAAATCAATCCTTGTTCCCTTCCTTGGATCCTGAAACTGTGGCTGTGTTTGTCTACTGAGGGAAGAGAGTGGGAAGCAAAAGAGAGATTTCTGTGAAAGCAGAAGGACCCAGAGCAGCATCTCTGAATATTAAAGGGACATACTCACTCATAATGGCTTCCTGGGTGTGTCTTCTGTTTCAAAATCTATTAGCTCTGCACTGTCACTTGATGTCCTCTATAGTTTCTTAATGCTTATTTTGGTTCACTGTTGTAATTAATTCCCAAGAGATGAAGCTGAAGAAGACTATTCTGGTAAGATTCTCTTTCAACATCTGGTGTTTCCTATAGCTCTGTGACGTTTACTCTTTTTTTTCCTCAACTTTGAATTTAGTGTACTTGCTTCCTTGAAACCAACAATTTTTTGCATATTGCAATAAAATAAAATATTTGCTTCCAAAATTTTCTCTTTTACCCATCTCATGTTTCTTCCCCTTGCCCATCCCAATAAACATGAAGACAGTCTCAGCAATTAATCCTTCAAAGAAGGAATGTCAATTGATCAACCAATTTATACTTCTGCTTTAGTCATTCTGATTAAGACTCTATTTATTCACTCTGAATAAGACCCTAGGAGATGAAAATCTTTATGAGGACTCAAAATGAGTTCAAAAAACCATGTATGAATCAAAACTGAATTGATATCTCAGAAACAGGGAAAAGGGAACAAAAACAGAATGAAGAATCTGGCCTTTCAAGAAAAGGGATGAGTTTAATGAGAAACTTTCCAGGGCATCCTATGTTGGAGAAAGTACATGGAGGTGAGGATAAAGGTATACATGTTGGGATACAATGAATAACCCTGCTTGGAGGAAATTGGTTTTATTACTGAAAGTGAAGGCACTTTATGGAAGAAGATTGCATCACTAGTGACTCTTGGGATCCCATGGACTATAGCCCACCAGGTTCCTCTGTCCATGGGATTTTCCAGGCCAGAATACTGGAGTGGGCAGCTTTTCCCTTCTCCAGGGGATCTTCCAGACCCAGGGATCAAACCTAGGTCTCCTGTGCTGCAGGAGGTCTCCTGCATTGCAGGTGCATTCTTTACTGACTCAGCCACCAGGGAATTTTATTGAGGAGCAGAGAGAAGAGAGTGTTATGGATTATAGATGATCGTGAAGATCAGACTTAAAAGCATGGCTTCACATAATAGACAACTTATATAAGCATACCTTGTTTTCTTGTGCTTCGCTTTATCTGTTTCACAGATACTGAATTTTTTGCAAATTGAAGGTTTGTGAGTTGAGCCAGTCTATCGGCACCATTTTTTCCAACAGCATTTGTTCACCTCATGCCTGTGTCATATTTTGATAATTCTCATAATAATTGCAAACTTTTTCAATATTATAATTGTTATGGTGACCAGTGATATTTAATGCTACTAATGCAAAAAGATTTTGACTTACTGAAGGCTTGATGATGGTTAGGACTTTTTAACAAAGTATTTTTTAATTAAAGTTATATAGGTTTTTTTAGCCATAATGCCATTACACATTTAGTAGTCTACAGTATATTTCAAATATAACTTTTATACACACTGAGAGAACAAAAAATTTGTGTGACTCCCTTTATTGCAATATTTACTTTCTTGTGATGATCTGAAACGGAACCCACAATATTTTTGAGGTTTGTCTGCATCCATCACAATAGTTTAAGAAATAATGCATCATACAGAATTATTATTTTTACACTGAATTGGTAATGAATTAAAGAATGAAAAGGAGAAATAAGGTTCAAGAAAGCTCATTAGAAAGATGTTGCAAGAACCTGGCTATAGGGTAATGGACCCTGAATCAGGGTAGTGCTGAAAAATGGAGCAGAGAGTATGTCAAGAAGAAAAACTCAGGAAATAAAAATAATAATGGGGTAACAGATAGGGTTATGGGAAGGCAAAAATATGAGGAGTTGAAGACATTTCAAAGCATAAAGGAATTTTGGTACAAACGACAGAAATGAAAACAGTGGGGTGGGACTCACATCACAGGATCTGTGCCAATTCATATCATTCTTGCTAATATCATTTTTGGTTCTTTAAGTAGCTTCCGTGCTGGCTTAGCTGGAAAATAATACACCTGCAAGACTGCCATCAATGAAGGAGACACAGGTTTGATCCCTGGGTCAGGAAGATCCCCTAGAGAAGGAAAAAGCAACCTACCCAAAATTCTTGCCTGGAAAATCCCAAGGACAGAGGAGCCTTGTGGGCTACAGTCCATGGGGTTGGAAGAGTCAGACACAACTGAACAACTCAACCACCAAGTAGATAAAAGGATTTTGTTGTACTAACTTAGAAGTAATGAAAATAAAAAGCCTTTCCTGGCTACTCATTTAAAAGGCAATGTTTACATAAAGAAATACAAAAGGGTTTTCAGGAAATCCCAAAATGGTATTTTCCAGTACCGAGTTGTATATTTCCACTACTCAGCAGACAGATCTGTAAAAACAAATATTACATTTTAGTCTTATTTAGATGACATTAAAATTCATCATATAGTTCTAACGATTGTTTTCACTTAAATTCGAATAAAAAAACCAAATATGTGTATGTGTATGTATTTTCCATAGTTTCTTCTGGCTCTACGTACATAGCCTCTGAGTTTTAACAGTCCTTTTGAAGTCTAATTGGAATAGGCAATGCACTGTGTTCACCGATATCATTTTGAAACTGTCTGACCCGTTATTACATAAAGATGAGCGTTTCACTTAATAAAGACTTAGAGTAACACAATTTGTTACACCATAATTAAAGATGGACACATCTGTTCCATTTTAATTCAAACCCTTTGAACATAATTACATAAAGCTGCAAGAACAGAAATTCTGTCTTAGAAATTTACTATCAAAAAAAAAAAATCATTCTGTCTACAGAAACTGCATGGGCAAAGGACAAATTGCAAAACGAAGTCAAATCAATGTCTCTCCTTCTGTATCAAAGCATGAAATACAGCTAAGATCCCAGATTAAAGTACTGTCCCCATATGAAAACCATAATTAGTTAAGGAAACCCAGGTGAAGGCCAATTATTATGGAAAGTATTAGCATTCCATCCCCGTGGAGAGGTACTATCTTTATATGTTCTCTTAGCCCATAGACACACAAAAAAGGAGGGAACAAATACTAAAATAGTTGAAAGGAAAACAAACAGAAGATATTCAATATTTATGTGTTACCTTTAAACTTCCTACTACATTCTAAATTTTCAATCATAATAATTTCATAGACCTTGCTTCAAAATAGTGTATCCTCTTGATAAGGACCAAGGTATTTTATCCAAAATAGTTTTTAGGTTAACAGTAATCAGATGTATAAATAAAGAAAGCAGAAGTAAGGGAAACCTATGATTTCAGAATAAATTCTGAGTATTTAATAACATGAGTTAAACGGCAAACCATGCACACAAATATCCCTGAAATGTAGGCTGTTAGTCTGTTTTATTTATGTTTCCATATCCTGAAGATGGCTTAATGAGGAGATGCAATCAGGATTAGCTAAGCAGTGAGAAGTTGGAGGGAACAGGGTGGCAGTAAGATTTATATAAATATTTGCAGAGACTGGGAAGAGCAGATGCTCCTATAATCCAGACAATGTGTGTGCACTTCATTTTAAAATAAAATAAAACAGTTGAAAGCCAAAATATAATTAATCGAAGGAAATGCTTTAATCAACATCTTCCAAATCCTTAAGCTCTGCTGAAAAGATTAAAGAAACATAAAAGAAATTAAAATATGATATTCAAAAGGAAACAAGAATTGGTCTATTCCTGATGTTCTTTTATTTCAGATGTGGGATTGCTACATGCAATTAATACATGTTTCCAACTGTTGCCAACTATGAAATTTCCTAGGTGTTTAAGATACTAAATAAATCGCCTAACTGTATAATTTACAATGTAGCAATGATACTTTTCTCTCTTCATTATTGTCATGAGAAATGTGTATGCATGCCCTTATTTCCTGTAGTTCGACACAGACACCTTTCCAATGGAACAGGAGAAAGCAGTTTACATGAGTGTCAATTTTATATTCACAGGTTACCTACAAAGATGAAAAAGGAGTTGCACATCAGGAAAGAAGTATATCAATCTATGCAGATATCCAACATGAATCATATAGACCCAAAAGAAGTGTTATTAACTTTAAACTCAGCTTTGGGCTCTGTTTTTCTAAATTCAGGGTCTCTTTTGTATTATTTCTGTTGTTTTCTGCCCAAGATTTGATGAACTACACAATATGAACCTATAATTATTACTAAAGCTCAGAGAAGAACAATTTAAACAGAGGATTTCAAAACAATGTCGCAAGGAAATAAAAAGCACATGCATTCATGGCAAATTCAAAATACACTAATATTTAAAGCTCAGAGCACTTGCTCTTTCCACAAACAAAATTTTATTGATGACAGGAGTCACTTCACATATTCATATACAACACCAGAATATTATAAGCAGTTTTTAAACATAAGATTAGCTCCTACAGACAGTTAACAGCTTAGCACTGTTAATTGCAAGAACACATTTGAAACAGAACTTGAGCCTGATTATAATTTCTGGTAGAAATTTTATAAGTTTCTACTAAAATTTTACTACACATTCTCTAGCACTCTGAATTAGAAGTTATGAAATCTTAAAAAATTAAATCTTGCAAAAACACTGCCGAAACTATTACTAAAGTGCCGTGGATCAGAATTTCTTATATATGCCCTCCTAAAAATAAATGTTAATGATAAAAAGACTCTTATATCTGAGAGATCTATTGTGAAATCTAGACTGGGAAAGCGAAAGCAGCGATGTGGCAGTTTTTTCTCTGTTCTATCACTGTTATGGTAACTTTGAAGGGCATATCCATTGCACTTATTTTCCTCTTATATACTACTTGCTTGATATTCTGTTCTAACAAAAGAACAAAATATCAAACAGCTAGCATATAACTGAAAAGAAGATATAAAGATTCTTGACTCAGTCTCTAGATGGCTTTTGGCATTTGTTTCATAATTTATGTGCAATGGCCCTTTAATTGTCAAATCACTGACCCTGTGCCGTGAGTTTACTCTTATTAAAATAGTCCATATTTTACTTTCAGAAAATAATTCTGAAAAGTTACCCTGTCGGATTTACACATCAATGCTAATCTTTATCAAATAAGGTTGTGTTACTCAAATTAATGATTTCACATAGCAAACTCAACTAAAGATTTGTAACCAAGCCCAATAATAATGTTTATTAAGAATATGGTCATTTCTGTCAACACATTCACTGGAGAGATAAGCAGAGAGTAGTCACAAGAATGTTCCCTTTATTCTATCTCCTTTTTCTCCATTCTTATCTGTACACCACAGAGACGGACACAGAGTTTAATTATTGTGGTTGTTGAATATCATTATCACCATCATCCAAGTTTATCACTTGGCATAAGGAAATCAGAAATTAATTTCTGTTGGGGATGCTGAGGCTGGGACCCAATATCTGGAAACCCAAGTCTCATCTCTGCCATTATGTTGCATTGTAATCATCTGCATGGTTGTTAAGATGAGGAGACTGGTATAAGGACATGTCACCCCAAGGCACTTGTACCCTGGGCATTGTCTGCAGCAAGTCAAGATATTAATATAACCAACTATGTGTGAAAGTCATGCATAAATCTGTAACTGTAATGTCTGATAAGACATCCCCTGAGCACCGAAGAATTGATGCTTTTGAAGTGTGGTGTTGGAGAAGACTCTTGAGAGTCCCTTGGACTGCAAGGAGATCCGAGCAGTCCGTTCTGAAGGAGATCAGCCCTGGGATTTCTTTGGAAGGAATGATGCTAACGCTGAAACTCCAGTACTTTGGCCACCTCATGCGAAGAGCTGACTCATTGGAAAAGACTCTGATGCTGGGAGGGACTGGGGGCAAGAGGAGAAGGGGATGACAGAGGATGAGATGGCTGGATGGCATCATTGACTCGATGGACGTGAGTCTGAGTGAACTCCGGGAGTTGGTGATGGACAGGGAGGCCTGGCATGCTGCGATTCATGGGGTCGCAAAGTGTCGGACATGACTGAGCAACTGATCTGATCTAATCTGAACCAAATATAGCTATTAAAATATAAGGAAATCAACAGGAAATAAAATTTAAATTTTCATTTCTCATTCATTAAAGCCAAATTTCAAGTGTTCATAGCCCCACATACCTAGTGGCTTCTCATAAGAAAGAAATTTCTTCATAAATGATTATGTTTCATAAATGATTAGTTTTTGTAACTTGGGAAAATACACATCAAAATGATCAGTGTACAAAATTATCACCCTGTTTTCAACAAGCAATGGAGTAGCAGAGTCATTTACAAAATTGTGGTTCTTTCTGTGGTTCTAACACTTTTGTTTTCCCTGACAATGGAGTAAGACATGCAAAGGACTTTGTTTCCTTTTTAATAAGAAGTCCTGAGTATATATGTGAACTGTGAACTTCCAGATGTTCAAGCTGGCTTTAGAAAAGGCAGTGGAACCAGAGATCAAATTGCCAACATCCACTGGATCATCAAAAAAGCAAGAGAGTTCCAGAAAAACATCTATTTCTGCTTTATTGACTATGCCAAAGCCTTTGACTGTGTGGATCACAATAAACTCTGGAAAATTCTGAAAAAGATGGGAATACCAGACCACCTGACCTGCCTCTTGAGAAACCTGTATGCAGGTCAGGAAGCAACAGTTAGAACTGGACATGGAAAAACAGACTGGTTGCAAATAGGAAAAGGAGTACGTCAAGGCTGTATATTGTCACCCTGCTTATTTAACTATATTCAGAGTACATTATGAGAAACGCTGGGCTGGATGAAGTACAAACTGGAATCAAGATTGCCAGGAGAAATATCAGTAACCTCAAATATGCAGATGACACCACCCTTATGGCAGAAATGAAGAAGAACTAAAAAGCCTCTTGATGAAAGTGAAAGAGGAGAGGGAAAAAGTTGGCTTAAAGCTCAATATTCAGAAAATTAAGATCATGGCATCCGGTCCCATCACTTCACAGCAAATAGATGGGAAAACAATGGA
>NW_011494830.1:3037232-3053317 GCF_000754665.1 Bison bison bison
GACCAACCTGCTGCTGCTGCTAAGTCGCTTCAGTCATGTCCGACTCTGTGCGACCCCATAAACGGCAGCCCACCAGGCTCCCCCTTCCCTGGGATTCTCCAGGCAAGAACACTGGAGTGGGTTGCCATTTCCTTCTCCACTGCATAAAAGTGAAAAGTGAAAGTGAAGTCGCTCAGTCGTGTCCGACTCTTAGCGACCCCATGGACTGCGGCCCACCAGGGTCTTCCGTCCATAGGATTTTCCAGGCAAGAGTACTGGAGTGGGGTGCCATTGACCAACCTAGACAGCATATTTAAAAGCAGAGACATTACTTTGCCAACAAAGCTCCATCTTGTCAAGGCTATGGTTTTTCCAGCTGTCATGTATGGATGTGAGAGTTGGACTATAAAGAAAGCTGAGTGCCGAAGAATTGATGCTTTTGAACTGTGGTGTTGGAGAAGACTCTTGAGAGTCCTTTGGACTGCAAGAAGATCCAACCAGTCCATCCTAAAGGAAATCAGTCCTGAATACTCATTGGAAAGACTGCTGCTGAAGCTAAACTCCAATACTTGGGCCATCTGATGTGAAGAATTGACTCATTTGAAAAGCCCCTGATGTTGGGAAAGATTGAAGGTGGGAGGAGAAGGGGACGACAGAGGATGAGATGGTTGGATGGCATCACCAACTCAATGGACATGAGTTTGAGTAATCTCTGGGAGTTGGTGATGGACAGGAAGGCCTGGCGTGCTGCAGTCCATGGGGTTGTAAAGAGTCAGACACTATTGAGTGATTGAACTGAACTAAACAATACTAAAGCATATCTTAGTGGTCATGCAAACCTTACAAAACATATACCTGTATAATATTGTATCAAAGATTTACTTCAAAGATTGTTTACTATGGTGTATTAGTTCTGATACTACAAAAAGAAACAGTCAAACACAAATACACCACAAATCTC
Organism: Bison bison bison; assembly: GCF_000754665.1. NCBI lineage: Eukaryota > Metazoa > Chordata > Mammalia > Artiodactyla > Bovidae > Bison > Bison bison. The sequence goes on from NW_011494830.1 coordinate 3,038,173, forward strand.
TTTTCAAATACAGACAATCAAATAAAAACTAACTCTAAAATTAGTATATTCATACTAGTATATAGGCAAGCAATCTTAGAATGATCTAAAAGTCTAGTGACTTAGATTTAACAACACTTAATGACATGACTTTATATAATACTCTATTAAGAAAGAGAATAAAATAAATCCACATGATAACATATGAGTAATTATAGAGTGTCAGCATTGTTTTCAAACACACTAAAATGTACACATTCAGATAAATGTTACTCAAGGAGTTACTTTTCAGAAAAATAAATTGACCTTTACAGTCTCTGAAATATTCTTATTGATAACATTAGTGGTGTCTATCATAATATACTGAATAACTGTTTTGCTTTTTAAAATAATTTAATGTCATCTAAAGCCAAATTTGGGTTGTAATTTCTGATTATAATCAAGGTGGAACTATAAAATAATACTGTGGGAGTAATAATAATAAAGAAGTAGCATTTACTGGATATCCATGAAATATCAAGAGGTGTTGAGTATTTAACATAATTATTCTAGTCTTTGTAATTATTGCCCCATCTCACAGATGAGGAAACAACTGTTCGTAGAAGTTCATAACTTGCTTAATGTAACATGGCAGATATGTTCCTTGTTCCAGAACAAGGATTCAGACTCTAATCTAACTAGAGCAAATCTGTGATGCTAAGGTTAATTCTCAATGAGAAATTCTAAAAATTGGGGTTTTATTTATAATTATTATAACTTCCACAACTTGTTAATAACCACTTGTAACATGATCCAGATCAATATCTAATATACATTTTGTGATGTGATTTTTTAAAGGAAAATAAACTATGAACCCAATTATTCCTCCAAATACGTATTATTTTTAATGTAGAAAATCAATAAAACTCTTCAGTAAAACCCTGCAAATATTTGTTTTAATTATTTATAATTAAATATTAAATCATTTGGTATAATTTTCATAAATTAACATGAATATTTTAATTTAATTGAAAAGTAAATATGTGTCCATATAAATTTACAATGTGAAAACATAGAGAAAATCATTTGATTATAAATTTTAGTTTACAAAAGACTAAAAAATTTGATATAAAATATTAAATTTACAAACATTGATTCCAATGTTTTAGTTTTTGCAGTTTATGAAATAGCATATTTTATCTTTCAAATATAACTTAGAATATGTTCTATATACAGTTCAATAAGACAAAGGTTCATATAAATATCATGTACCTTTGAATACTATGAATCAAGTACATAATGCTAAGATAAAGCTGTCAGGTAGCATACTAGACAAAGTGGAATCATTAGAGAGTTTGTATCAATTAAGAAAGTTCAACTAGTTATTTAAATACTTGAGTCTATTCACTAGCCTGATTCAGAAAGCTGAAAGAAATTACCAAAATGTAATTATACCCAGCTTGGTGCTTGACACTTTGAAAGCCCCACAGGTCATGACTGAACAAATAGCTCCTGATCACCAGAACCAGTGATATCTTAGAAGAATATAGAGAAGAGATCTTGGTATTTAAGATGCTGCAATTTTTAAAAAGTAAAAAGATTTGAAATGGCAACTATTAATTGAGAAACAATGCCCATGAATCAGCATAAAATATATGGGAACTAGTTAGTTTCCAAAAACATGTACATTAAACTTTCCAAAAAAATTGGTGGATGTTATAAATCTTAAATTCAGTCTCAAAAGCAATGTTAACAAGTACATTCCCTTCTTACTTAGAGGTTTCCTTTCTATAGATGTCTTAACCCATTTAATCAAGCTCCTAAATACTACTGCATGGCAGGCAATTAAGACTCTAAGTATTCAGAATATACATCTGTGGACCCATTTCTTTTGAGACAAGAAAAGAAAATTACTTAGCTGTAATTCTTACTCTCGATGAATTGTAATTACAAAGACTCTAAACCTTTTGAACTCAAGTGCTTCTCTAGTGCATTTGAGATAAAAAAGAAAATTCCATCTTGTGAATTTTAAATCATTCAATGTCCTCACAAATAGGTGAATGCAACCTCTAATTCTCAAAGTCCAGCGTATATCTAAATATACAAGCTATACATCTCACAATAGGCAGAATGGAGATAGTTATAATGATGACCCAGAAGATCAAGAAGAAAAGTTCAAAAAAAAATTTACTGCAGTAGATCTAAATAAAGTGTCTCTCCACTTAAGGAAACAAGCATAAGTTCTCACCCCCATAATTGGGAGCTGTTCTGGTTAACATTCCTTTTTCCCCCAAATTATATGGTTCACCAATGTTCAAAGATTTATAAAGAGTACTGAATTTAGGCTGAAAATAATTTAGCTATGGATGTTCAGAACTTCCTTCAGCAGTTTTTCCCTGTCCCAAGCATCACCATTAAATACACACATCATTATTACTATGCAGTCTTATAGGTGCAGAGCGTGTGTGTGCTTAGTTTCTCGGTAGTGTCCAACCCTTTGTGACCTCATGGACTGTAGCCCTCCAGGCTCCTCTGTCCATGGGATTCTCCAGGCAAGAATACTGGAGTGGGTGGTCATTTCCTACTGCAGGGTGTAGGTGCATAGTACATAGGAAACAGAGTTTTCCTACGTAGGAATAAATTTGCTTTTAGTTTACTTAATGGACATTTATCTCTCAATCATGAAATAAGAAATCTGAAACGAAATGTGTCCATTGACACTTTTTTAGATGTTGGGTTCGCAGATCAACAAACCTTCAGTATAGACAGAAATAATAACCTGTGTGTGCACACGGACACACACATAAAATCTTGTGCAGCACAAAAAGACTTTAACATGTCTTCAAAGATATAAGCGGCTATGTAGCAAGAACTCACCAACACACTCTGCCTGCTGAAACTTGCTTCTCATCACTATAGTTGGGGTGACTCCTGAGTCTTCATTTAATTTTCACCAGTGAGGAAATAAATGTCCAAGATCTCCATTACCCCATTGCTTGAATCCTTGGTGTCATGAAAACGTCCTGCCCTCACTGCTGGAAGGTGAGGGTGGGGAGTGTGACTAGGGGGCTGTGTTTCCACTCCCACCTTCAGGCCCACTTCATAATGGGAGATGTGTTCCAGAATCCTGGGTTGGAAATTAGAATTAAGTTTCCCATAGAAATAAAAGTCTGAATATCTAAATCTTCCCAGATAACTAGTATTATAATTCAGCTACTTAATATGATTTTGTGGTCTGGCCAGGATAAACTACCTCATATAACATCAATATTATTAGAAAAAGACATTTGGAGCTTTAGAATAACTGAAAAATCAATTTTTTGAAATATATACTGTCCATAATAAGGATAATGTCAATAAATTAAGAGCACAAAGGAATAAATCAAGGTTAGCACTCTGTAAAATCATAGATTTTTACATAATTTTTGGAGGACATACTTTTCCAATACTTTGTGTTAACAAATGAACAAATTAAGAATAGTTAAGCTTAGGGAGTAGAGAACTTTGCCCAGGGTAAAGGAGACTTGAGAATTCAAGTCATATATTCATGTGGTCATTTTTTTTTATTCTAATTCAAGTGGCTGGATTTTGTTTTCCTTGTTTTTATTTTCTACAGACCTGGTAATACTGGACAAATATCTTCCTTTATATCCAAACTTATCATGTTTATTTTGGGTTTTACTAGATTATGCTAATTAGCATATTTCCACAACAAAACAAACTTTCTCTTGACCCCGCTCTTCACATTAACCCCTATTCATTTCTTTCTTCCCTATACAGCAAAACTATGTGAAAGGGTTGCTTTTACTTATAATTTCTAATTCCTTTCTTTTCATTCTCTCTTAAACTCACTCCAATCAAACCTAAAGCTCACCTTCCTACCAAACCTTTTCCTGTCAAGACTACTACTGATGCCATTGTTCAATCCAATGGTTAGTTTCCTGCCCGTGCTTGATAGGATAGCAACATTTGACACAGGTGATCATTCCCTCCTTACTGATTCATTTTCCAGTTTTTGTTTTCTCTCTCTAACTTCATCTAGTTTCTTGGCTACTCTTCCCAATCTACTTCCTTAGAGACCTTATATGCTATAGTTCCAGGACTTTATGTTAATACTTTGAAGACTTTGTTCCACCACCGTCTTGTGGTGTCTATGATTTCTAATTAGAAGTTCATGGTTTTATGAATCTCAGTTCCCTGTAGATAAGAACTCTTTTCTTTCTTGCTACTTTCAAGATATTCTCTTTACCTTTGATTTTCAAAAGTTTGACAATGATGTGACCAGACACAGTATCAATTATATTTACCTTGGTCTGAGTTTGCTTAGCTTCCTGAATCAGTAGTATATCTTTCATTAGATTGGAGAAATTTTCAATCATTTCTTTTTCTTCAAATACTTTTTCTGGGTTATTCTCTTTCTTTGCACCTGGACTCCAAAAACAGTTGTGTTAGACATTTTTGTATTGCCCACAGATTCTAAATATCTATTCAAATTTCTGAATTTTTATTTTTTGCTTTTTCAGATTGAATAATTTCTACAGATCTTTCTTCAAATTCACTGACTCTTTCCTTTGCCATCTCCATTCTGCTGTTAACCCACCCAGGGAATTCTTTAATACAGATACTGTGTTTTTTTAGTTCTAGAATTTTCACTGGATTCTTTTTTTATGTTTTCTATTTTTCTGATGAGAAATATATTTTCATTTATTATAACCATCTTTACCTTATGAAGCATAGTTAAAATAGCAAGTTTAAAATCCTTGTCTGCTAATTTCAACATCTGCATTATTTCAGATTGGCCTCATTATTCTTTAGAGTGATCACATTTTCCTGATTCTTCATATGTTAAGCAATTTCAGATTATAATAAGAACATTGTAAGTGACATGTTGCAGAGAAGAATCTCTACTTTATATATAAAATATTCTATCTTACTCTTCCAAAGAATTTAATATTTGTTTAATTGGATACTTAATTTAATTGAACTCAAACTATCTTACCAGAGATAGCTTAAATATCAGTTCCTTACTTTGTTCTTAAAAGAAATCTTTCTCAGTCTTGCATGGTTCACGTATCAAGCAAGAGCTTTGACAGAGTTTATACATAGAGAGTAGGGCTCCCCCCTCTGGCTCTGTTTCCCCATTACTTTGTACTCTCTGTGGTTGCCCCAAACTCTTTATCTACTGATTCTTCAGGCCAGAGAAACTTAAGCTTTCTATTGTAGTTTAAAATATTCCTTGCAGGAACTACTGAAGATGGAACTCAAGCTAAAAGTTGTAGAAAATGAGGATCTCACTCAATGCCGATTATTTCTTACAAGTTTCCATTTTCTTCCATAATCTGCCTGTTTTGGTAACTTCCCAGTGCCTTTGAGTAGTTGTTTTCAATATTTTGCTTAGACTATATTGTCCTTGTTTGCAAGATGAAGGCCTGCTAGATTACTAAAGCATTCAAATGGAGAACTGTTGCAGGAAGGGGGACCCCTCCCAGGGCCCAAAACTGGGCTCATGTCTAACACTCAGAAGTGAATTGTCTGAGAAGACACATGTGCTGACAAAGCAAGAGATTTTATTGGGAAAGGGCACCCAGGTGGAGAGCAGTAGGGTAAGGGAACCCAGGAGAACAGCTCTGCCAGTCTCTGGCAGTCTCAGGTTTTATAGTGATGGGATTATTTCTGGGTTGTCTTTAGCCAATCATTCTGACTCAGGTGGTGCACGCCTTATTCGGCCAAGATGGATGCCAGAGAAGGATTCTGGGAGGTGGTTGGACATGTGGTGTCTCCTTTTGACCTTTTCCGAACTCTTCCAGTTGGTGGTGGCTTGTTAGTTCTGTGTTCCTTACCAGGACTCATGCAAATAGTTACTATGGTGCCTGGCCAGGGTGGGTGGTTTCAGTCAGTGTGTTTCCCCTAACAGAACTAGCCCTCAATTAAGCCTCTTAATTTTAAATATTATCTGTATGCCTAAAATTTCTTAGTAAATATCTCTAATTAAGATCTTCCAGGCTTATAAATCTAACAGCAAACTCAACATTCCAAGTGGCTGTGAGATAGATATCCTAAACTTAATATACTCAAGATCAATCTCTTTATATTTCCTCCAACCCCAAACTTGTTTCTCAGGCAGCCTTCCCCATCTCAACTGCATCATTCCAGTAACTCAGGACAGAAAACTTTGTAGTTCTCTTGACTGCTTCTTTTCTTTCATATCCTGCATCTGATACAGTAGGAAATCCTATTAGTGCTGTGCTCTGTCGCTAAGTCATGTCTGACTCTTTTGTGACCCCATGGACTGTAACCCTCCAGCCTCCTCTGTCCACGGAATTTTCCAGGCAAGAATACTGAGGTGGATTGCTATTTCCTTCTCCAGGGGATCTTCCTAACCCAGGGATCAAACTCACATATCCTGTGTCTCCTGCATTGGCAGGAAGTTTCTTATCCACTGAGCCACCTAGGAAGCCCCAATCATATTTAGTGCCACTTTTAAAATATGTTCATAATTGAATCACTTGTGTTCACCTTCACAGTGGCCACTGTCATCCCTTGCCTGGATTGTAGCAATAACCTTCTAACTGCTCTTGGTTTAACTCTCCTGGTCCCTTTGGTCTATATTAACCACAGTTGGCAGAATGAACCTTTAAAAAGGCAAATCAGGTCATGTTACTCTTCACTTGAACACTATAATGGTAACATAAATGTAATTTTACTCAAAGCAAAAGCCAAATTCTGTCAAATGAGCTGTAAGTCCCCAAAATCTGCCCTCCACTACATCTCTACCTTCTTCTCCTACTACTGTCCTATGCTTTTGCTTTTTCTAGGACTTTTGCTCATGTTGTTGCCTTTCCCTGGAAGACTCTATCCCAAAATATCAGGTTACCTAACCTCCTGGCCTCTATCAAGTGTCTGTGTAAATCTGACCTTCAAAATGAGGCTATCTTTGACCATTCTATTTAATACTGCAAGTATCTCACCCACCCCACTCTTCCAATCATTTTCCTCTGTGTTGGCCTCCAAGGATGATGCTTATTGAGGGCACAGATCTCTGCGCCAGTGATACCTCAAGTATCTATAACACTGGCTGGTACATAGTCATTGTTCAGTAAACATATGTTGAATGTATATAAATGTTAAGCCCAATCTTGACTAATGGCAGAAAACAAAATCTTAGTCATTTCCTGCTATCCTTGGTCATTTCAGGTTTAAGTGTAAGTCATTCAAAACTTCCTTTCCTCTTCTTTCTCTTCAACCTGGTACCTAATTTTCAGGGCACTTATACGGAGGAGAGAGAGGCCAGGAGATCATGTCTGGCCTGTGGCTGCCCTCCGAACTACACCATGATCTGTCATAATAGCTTCTGCCTCTCCTGTCCTTTGCTCCTGCATCCATCTCCACTGCTGTTTTCTGAGAATCAATTGTTACTCCATGGTCTACACTAACATCAAACAACCAACACTGAGAAGTGACTTTTGACGGTTAGTTCTTTCAGTTATTTTTTCACCTTCTTTGAAGGCAGCTGGAAAAACTTAACTATTTTCACACGCTTCTCTGGAGTCACCAGAACCCTAAATCTTTATCAAGACTTAATTGTCTTAGATACCACAAAAAGCCAGAAGAACTCACATCTTATCAACATGAGAAATATTTTTAAGAGGAGAGACTGCTAACATGCCAGAATCAGTGTCCTCTATCTTTTGGATTTCTAAACTTATCTTACCGGTCTATCAGTATCCCTCATCCTGTTTTGAAATGACTGCAGGTAGGAAATAGGAACACAGCGTGGCCCAACCCTAAGCAGGTTTAATTATCTTGCTTCCTCCCCCTTGCTACTCCCAACTACAGTTCTGAGGCAAGAGTCTGGGGAATTTTGAATTGGATAACAAATAGTCTTCCTAAATACTTCCTTCTTGCATAGGAAATAAAGCTTTTGAGTTTAAAAGCCAAGGGTTTGCTATCTTTTTTATCCTCCCAGTCCTCCAATGAAAACATCCGATGACTAATTTCTGGATGCCTACACAGGAATAAAAGGTCTCAAAGTCCAAGAAAAGCAAATCAAAGAAGTTTAAGTATGGGGAGTAAGGTCAGGCAGAACAGGGAGGAAGTGATGGCAAGGAGGGTATTTCAGTCAACACTTCAAAATAATCACAAATATTAGCTCTAATCTTTATCACTTGAAGAACTTATTATACCTGAGTTAGCCTTTTGCTTAAAAAAAAAAATGTAGTAAAAAGAATAAAGATGAGAAAATGCAATTAATCTTTTCTCACAAGACAGATTTCCATAGTAATGTTGAACTTACCCAGTATTTTCATGAAACTAAAGAACATTCACTAGCTCTGAGGTCTGATGAATTAAGAAAAAATCAGATTGGATAAAAGGGTGAATGTCTTCCTGTCTGAGCCTAAGTATGATTTAGAGATTCAGGCACACAAAGTGAAGAAGAGGAATTATCCTCCTTTGACACAAAGTATTGAGAAACAACCTGACTTAACATATTAGCATCAAATAAAGCCAGAATCTAAATGAAGAAATTCTTTGCCTTAATGAAGGTCATATGTAAACATACAGAGAATTCCACACTAGCTTTAAAAGGAAACTTGGGAAATTAATTTCCACACATGATTAACTTTGAGGTTTTTAGAGGAAAGTAACTGCCTATATCCTGAGTAATATTATTTAAAATTTAGTTTCTTGTATAATTAATGAAGCAATTGAAAGTGATTACCTTTTTATTGCAAGTGAGTAAGTTTTTTAAAAAGTTAAATCCTCAGGATATTTATATAGGCTTTTCCTTTTACCATGCACAATCTCCCCAGCCCTGGTTCTGCCTCAGCTGAAATAGCAGAGAGACCTTCCAGGATGACCTGCTGAGAAGGTCAATTCAAACTCATTTCTATTACTCACTAACTCTAAAGTAGTGTATATAATTTTGTAAATTATATGTTTGTTTATGTATTTACTCCTTTGTCACCTGCAGTCTACATCAGATTACAAACTCCACAAAACAAGCTATGTCTTAATTCTTTCAAATATATCTGTCATTTAGCATGATGCTCGGTACAGAGCAGGCAATCAATTTAACCTCTGCTAAATGAGTAAAAGACAAGAGAAATAAAATACATAGTTAATTGCTCTGAGAATTTTCTTAACTGATTCAAATTTTCTGAGTCACAAATATATTAATACATATTAAAAGTAATAATCTTTTCTTTTTTTAATCTTCTTCCAAGACTCCATTGCTTCTAAAACTGCTGTGGAGTGCTTGGCCGACAAATGATGGACAACCTGCTCTCTTAATAAAAAGCAATGCATGTATACATGTCCAAAAGTTTATTCTGAATTTTACTGATATATAATTTACAAATAGGAATAAAACATACCACATTTTTATTGAAAACCCCATATAGCAAATTAATTCTCATAGAACGCATTTGGCCAAACTCTTGTGTCCATAGCCAATCTATATTTGAAATCCACAAATGAGTGCAATTCCAGTATGGATATTGGTTGACATTTTCGTCTGTTTGAATACAATAAAAATGACAAAAAAGAGACATGTGTCAGAACTTCACACATTTGTCAACAGTGTGAGCAACTTTCTTTCTGAGTCAGACAATAGTTTTCAAACATTAGAAAAAAAATTTTTTTGAATTTCTGTGGTCCTCACCATGTCACACCTGTATGCACAACACGTTTTAAGTTTAATTTGCATCACTCATATGTTCCCCATCCCTTTCTTATGAGTAGACCAGGAGTAGAAAAACTTTCTCTGTAAAGGGTTGATTGGTAAATATTTCAGACTATGAGGGCCATATAGCCTATATTATAATTATTCTTCCTTGACATCATAATGCAAAAGAAGACATAGACATTTTACTTAAAGAAGGATGTGTTGGTGTTTCAACAGTTGTACTGTGTACAACAGTACAACTATGTACAAATAGTACAACTGTGCACAAAAGCAAGCAATGGGCTGAATTTGGCCCAAAAGATGCAGTCTGCCAATCCTAACAGAACTATGAACCAAACCTGAATTTTAGCACATGACATTTTTGTGGTGTAAATACTTTCACATTGCCGATTTCAAGCTATCAATGTGACATCACCACAGGCTGAGTTAGGAAAAGATGAACAATAGAACAGAAATCAATATATAGTATTTCTAGTATATATATATATATAAAGAATATGGATAATAGCAAAAGCAATTCAAATTATTAGAAAGTGATGAGTTGGCTTATTAACTTTGTTTTAACATACTTTATTTAGAGCTTACATAATTTAATTTTTAAAGGCTGTGTTCAGAAACTGACTCATAAAATTCCTGAACATTTGCACACCACAGCTATACCTGCTTCCTTGAAACTCTCTCTACCCTCTGCATCTCCTATTTTAATTGGATTCTCCTCTTTCTTTGACTTTCCATTCTTTGTTCTCAGGTAGCTCCTCCTATTCTCATTTTAAATTTATAGCATTCAATGTGACTTTGTTCTTTTGTCTCTACTTAAGCCCATAGCACACACTCTTAGCTTAACTTCAGCTTCTCCTTCATTGCTGATTGTGCTCAAAAAAAACAATATATATATATATATGTATATTAATATATATCCATTTGGATGGTTTCAACTCCCTATTGTCATTTCAAATTTAATGAGTCTAAAATCAGTCATCAAATTTTCCAGTCCCATCTCCCTCATGCCTTAGTTGTTCAAAGTATTTAACATTTTTATTTCAACTTCTCTTTGGCCTATATCCCTTCTTATCAATATTTCCTGCCAAATATCTTCCATCACACCCCTCTCTAGTCACATTTCCACCACACAACACACACTTGAATCACAGCCATAGTCTCTCAGCTGATCTGCTTGTCTTCAACTTTTATCATTCTTTTAAGGTTTCTTGTAATGAGCTTATTTATTCTAAATCTTGAGTTTATCATACTTAAACCCTTGATTAAGACCTAAAATGGATTTTATTGCCTACCTTACTAAGCCTAGGTTTCACACCTCAGTTTTAGTCTGTAATTCAGGCCAGTGTATCTTTACTATGTAATATATCTTCACTAATTGATTATCTCTTCTAGTAAACAAAAATTTTAGATACTATAACTTGTATTTCACTTTCACATGGGTGCTCAGGGAATCATTTATTGATTTATCTCTTATTTGTTAATATATTTTAAATAATTGGAGTTACATCAAGAAACTCAAAAGATATGCTTTCATTGAATAAAAATACAATATACTAAAGAAGATGTAGACATCCTAAAGATGCAAAATGAAAAACTTATTTATCCACTCATTCAATAGATTGAATAAATAAGCCAAATCCTAAGAATTCTGCTACATGCTAAATAAGAACACTAGGGTGAATAAGACACATTTCTGACTTCAGAAATCTGCAGTCTACTAGAATAACATTATAATCAACATATTTTAAAATAACATTGCCTCAGAAACTTGGCACATTTTGGTGAAAAAAGCATTAAAAGCTAAAAATACACATGTTGTGTCTGGAGCATATAAAGGGCTTACTGAAGAATATTCCCTTCATTAGATAAATTAGATAAACCATTTAACAGAATATTTTTAAAATTAACTTTAAAAATATATATTGAATTCCAGGCAATATTATAAAAATATTTTAAAATATTTTATCTGATTTCAAATTTTAATAGGAATTCTTATGGTCTAAACATTTGACTTAATCTGTATTTTTATGAGAGAAGTATATTTACATTTTTTAAATTTTTGGCTGTTTTAGACAACACGGACAGTTTTGGGTTATAATATGTTCTATCCAGCAAATCAATAGTGCTATTGCCACAACAACACACACACATGTGGCAAAAAAAAAAAAAAAACTCTTGAGTTTTAATGATCACATACTCCACGAAAGGAAACTGAACATGATTAAAAGCCCTTCTTAAGCATCTTTTCAAAAATTCTAATCTTAGACCATATCTAATCTCTTGAGCAGATATTAATGTTACATGGAAACTTACAGATACAAAAATACTGTAGCAATGTTTAAAAATTATTACTTAGTTGGATTTTCTAAATAAAAGTACATAGAGCTTGTTTTTACATTAATAAAATACAACAAATGTAAGTATTAAGATTTTTTTTCCTAATGTAAATTAAGCACAAAATCCTCAGTTGTAAGAAACTTGAAATTTCACTACAAACTCTCAGAATTTAGAAGTGACTGTCCATTGTAAAGCTATTAAACAGTACAAGCACATGCTTAACTCAAGTATAGGGAAACACATGCAATATTTCTGTATCATCATCATAATAATAATGAATAATGATTAAAATTCAGACTATTATATAATGAAATTAAAACACATTTAAGAAAAGGTATATATTTTAAAAGACACCTGAATTTCATGAAATTCTTCATCTTCATTGTTATAATGAAGGCTTAAAAATTAGCTTTCTTTGGTTCAGGAAGATTAAGTAGAAATTTGTCCTCACTGTACCATCAACTCTAGTGGTAGATATTAAATCTTCTTCTTGAAATTGAATGTCTTAAGAATGTGTAAAGATGAAAAATGAATCTTTCTGATGAATATTTTCTTGTATAACTAGTGTTTCTAACATGATAATCTGAATGTTATCTTTAAACCAAAATTAAATCACTTAAAAGTAACTTAGAGCTGAGTAAGAAAGTTGAGCAAAGGTCTATTTCAGTTCTAAAATTCTATGATCTCACACAATAAGCCTTTTTTTAATTGCCTCAAGACCTCATGACACATTTTTTTCTAAAGTCAATGTAGATGTCATATCTTTCATCCAATAAGATTTTTTAAAGTTATCCACTAGTTGTCCAGTACCAAGCCTCACAAAAATTGTCAGTGACCAATCCAGTGTCAATTTTAAACATACATGATGTGATGAGACGTAAAATACAACTGTTTTTCTCACATGGCTCATAAATTGACTTTGAAGGCAAATTCAGAAAGGCTTTCTAAATTTGTTTTATAAAAAGCAATACTATTGGAATATTTATACAAAGTTCCTAGTTTTGAGACAAAAGATACTAACCTGACTCTATAAACTATGTACATTTACAAAAATAAATATCACAACTGTGGAAAGAAAATAGAAACACTAGTGGAAAGAAGGACAGAAGAAAAGAGGAGAGAGAAGGGGAGAGAAAGTGTAATCAAAACCACTCTGCAGTCTACTACTTACTTAACCTCAGAAAATTACTTAACTTTTGAGCATCATTTTTCTCACATGATTGCTGTGAGATGACACAAAAGTATACATAAAACATTTGTTGTACACAGGGTGCTTTCACCTTACAACTGAAATAAGAAGTAACTTAATACTGACACCTTTTTTTTTTTAATTGACAGTTAATATATACATGGGGGCTTCCCAGGTAGCTCAGTAGTAAAGAATCTGCCTGCCAATGCAGGACACGCCAAGAGACATGGGTTCAATCCCCAGGTTGGGAAGATCCCCTGGGATAGGAAATGGCAACTGGCCTCCAGTATTCTTGCTTGGAAAATTCCACGGACAGAGAAACCTGGCAGGCTACAGTCCATAGAGTCACAAAGAGTTGGGCCACGACTGAGAGACTGAGCACATATACATGGATTTCTAGTTTTAAAATTCTTTTTATTATTATTATTATTATTTATTTTATTTTTAAACTTTACAATATTGTATTAGTTTTGCCAAATATCGAAATGAATCCACCACAGGTATACCCGCGTTCCCCATCCTGAACCCTCCTCCCTCCTCCCTCCCTTACCCTCCCTCTGGGTCGTCCCAGTGCACCAGCCCCAAGCATCCAGTACCGTGCATCGAACCTGGACTGGCAACTCATTTCATACATGATATTATACATGTTTCAATGCTATTCTCCCAAATCTTCCCACCCTTTCCCTCTCCCACAGAGTCCATAAGACTGATCTATACATCGGTGTCTCTTTTGCAGTCTCGTACACAGGGTTATTGTTACCATCTTTCTAAATTCCATATATATGTGTTAGTATACTGTATTGGTGTTTTTCTTTCTGGCTTACTTCACTCTGTATAATAGGTTCAAGTTTCATCCATCTCATTAGAACTGATTCTAATGTATTCTTTTTAATGGCTGAGTAATACTCCATTGTGTATATGTACCACAGCTTTCTTATCCATTCATCTGCTGATAGACATCTAGGTTGCTTCCATGTCCTGGCTATTATAAACAGTTTATAAAGAAGCTACATGACTTGTTTGTCCAACAGCAGGAACCTAGAAACTTGGACATAAACCTAGAATGTGAGGTTAATTTCTCTGCTAGTGAAATATAAATCTATATTAAGGTGAGTCCTAAGTGAAAACTTCAGTATGAATACGTTGGTTAAAATATGGGGGAGAGCAGCACCTATAAGGATTTGATTCTTTACTTCTTTGTGTCTCTCTGTGGGGCTTGCCCTTCTTGTCCTTCAAAAATTCACTAAATATGTCCTTTCTGGAACGTGAAGATCATGCCATGCTGAATTGGTCTAGTGATTTTGAAATAGATCAATACCAAGGCCCCTGAAGCAGTTTGGGCCTCTTCCGGCTTCAGCCATCACAGATTTCTGCTCAGCTACCCTCTGCTCCCTCAAGGCTCTGCTGCTTCTAAGTCAGACTTAGGGGCCACAGGGCACAATGTTGGAGCTGCCAAAGATCCCTGCCGAGGCACCAACAAGCTGTCTTCCCCTCAGACCTGCAGCCTCACCAGGACTGTGGGATGCAGAGCTCAGCATTTGTCCTGAACTTGTAAAGCACAGAGAAATCTTCCCAGTCTGGAGCGGAAACCAGACTCTAATAAGACACGCTTATCATTTTGTCTGTATCCGTGAATCCTCTTCCTTTTGACTCCTCCATCACCCTTCCAAATTCCTCTAAAGAATTAGGCTTTCAAAAAACAAAATCCAGACAGATTTGTGGTCTCCTTTCCAATCTACTCATGCCTGGTTTGATGTCCATGATTGATAAATACCTCCTTAAACAGACAAAAGGAACAGGAAAATAGAATACAGGAGGAAAACTATAGACTCACATTCTTAAATGTTATCAGTCCACAAGGGTATCACTTTACTTTTTTTCACTGAAGTCATTTGAAATACATGAAGGCTCTTCAGAAAACCCCTTTTATCTAATTCAGATACATTGCTTTTCTTTAAAAAAAAAAAAAAAAAAAA
>NW_011494830.1:3053417-3058420 GCF_000754665.1 Bison bison bison
GGAAAAAAAAAAAACTACTTTTAGTCCAGTTATGATAGATTTTACAGGGGACACAAAAGATGGTAGAGTCTATGACCAAAAAAAAGGAAAAATGGTTCTTTTTCCAGTGATTTTTACCTCTCCCCATTTCACATTATGGAAATCTGGGTAGAGAACTAAGGAGAGCAGTGGCAAAGGCCTACCTTCTGACTCAAAACTAGTCTTACTTAAAAGTAGAATCCCAAAGGATGCTCAAACTAGTCTCTACTTCAGAAATAATACAGACTTAATAGCCCATGACTTACATTGTATTCACACACATAAGTAAGCAATTGTATATTGACTGCCTTTCCAGTATCTTCAACTCTCCCTCTCCTCTGATTCCCTCTAGTACAGCATCTGAATACACTTAATTCTCTTCAATATTGAAACACAAAAGTTTTTCCTCTGCTTGTAAAGCCTCATTTAACTATCACCCCTCCTTCTTCAACCTTTAAAACCAAACTTGATGAAAGTGTCTACAGTCAGTCTCCAACTTCTCCATGCATCTTTCTTCAAACCACACCATGATTAAAGCAGCTCTGATCAAGGCTACCTGCTCACTGCTATCCAGTGGAACTTCTCAGTTCTTAACTCATTTCTAGTTTACTGTTTCTAGCCTGTGTCCTTCATTCAACTGTTAACTCTATAAGGCCACCTATGTATAGTGACCATAGAAGTCATCCAAAACCCACTGTCTAATGAATGAAAAGTAGAAAAGTACAGAAAGCAATAGTTCTACCTAACTCACAATTTTCAGCAAGAAAAATACATTATTTCAAAGCATAAAGAGTCAGTCTTCAACCTGAAACTAATTCAGATATGCCTGGGATTTTAGTTTTATTTTTGTTTTCTTTGTTGCTTTGCTATTGCCATTTGATTTTGCAGTGTATTTCTTCACTGGATCTTACAGGGGATTTTTGAATATTCTCTTCAAACTGATTTTCTACCCACACTATTCTTGGGAATCAATTCCAAACTAGGGAAAACAGAAACCCTACTAAATAATTCAAAATATTTAGCTGAAACTAATCTTTCTCAGACTTGTCCTGAAACAAATCCTCATATTATAAAATTTCAAGCTATTTTTACCTTGGTGATTATATTACTTTTATAGTAGAGAATTGTCATGGTAGGGGAACTGTTATCTCTTATGTTCCATCTTATAATATAAATATCTTATTTTGCAATAATTCAATAAATAGCATGCAGTTAATGGAACTGGAGAAGGCAATGGCAACCCACTCCAGTACTCTTGCCTGGAAAATCCCATGGACGAAGGAGCCTGGTGGGCTGCATGCAGTCCATGAGGTCGCAAAGAGTCGGACACAACTGAGCAACTTCACTCTCACTTTTCACTTTCCTGCATTGGAGAAGGAAATGGCAACCCACTCCAGTGTTCTTGCCTGGAGAATCCCAGGGACGGGGGAGCCTCGTGGGCTGACGTCTATGGGGTCACACAGAGTCGGACACGACTGAAGTGACTTAGCAGCAGCAGTAGCAGCAGTTAATGGAACCAAACTAGCTTGTCTAAAGATACATTTAAGTAATCAAAGGAGATAAATTTTTTCCTGTATCTATGAAATACTATTCTTATATTCCTTTTATGGTTATCCTTTCCATAAATAAAACTTTCATTATATTGCTGTTAATTTGATAGCATTTCAAAAACAACTGAAAATAAAAATCATGCAGAAGGAGGAGGGAAGATAGATAAGAGAATAAAAAGAGGGAGAATTGCAAATTGAAGAAAAAAAAATTTTAATGCATTTTTTACTTACTCTGGTTTGAAAATATAGAAACCCTAAAGATCAGTTTTGTCTCCCAGATAAAATGCTCTCCAAAAGTGATTTTTTTTTTTTAAATCACAGTAGTCTTAACTTTTTACATATAAATCAACTAGTTTATTTTTTACCTCCAATTCGACCATAATTCTCTCTATCTCTCCAGGTGGGTGGAAGGGTGGACAGGGAGTGAGGTGGAGTAGGAATTACCTCCATCTGAGTAATCACAGCTGACCTTAAAAAAATGAGGAAAGAGAGACAGAAAAGAGTAGAGGGAGAAGATCATATAAGTCATGGAATTATTACCATTTATAGTTGAACAGACAGTAAATAATCTGTCTGCAATACAGGAGACCCAGGTTCAATCCCTGGGTCAGGAAGATCCCCTGGAGAAGGGAATGGCTACCAACTCCAGTATTCTTGCCTGGAGAATCCCATGGACAGAGGAGACTAGTTGGTTACAGTCCATGGGGTCACAAAGAATCCAGCACGACTGAGCAACTAACACATGGTTGAACAATATTTTTTATGGTAGACAACTACAAAAAAACAGAAATTTGATCATCTCACTTCTATCACTAGTGCCTCCACTGTCTACAAGGATACAGTTAGGCACACTGGGCCCAGGTGGGTCTTGCCTTCTACTTGCCTCTTGTGACATATCTCAAGCTCTTCTTCCATCCATATCCAGGACTCGAGGAGTACCAAAATATATGCCTGTTTGCTTCATGCTCTCTCACAGTCCCTTGCTTCTCCATGAGCTGGAACCTATTCAAGATTGTTTAATGTGTTAAAATAACCAGATCAGGACCAAGATGGAGTTACTCCTGCTAAATCCCACTATAGTCTCCATCAGTAAGAAAAAATTTAACTAAGTTTCTGAACTGAGCAATCCCAGAAAAGGAATCCCTAAGTCAACCAATCAACATTTGCCTGCTTATATAACTAGGCTCCAACACTACCCTTTGCTTCAAATAAGAAAAGTAACCCTGCTTTCATCAATCAGCAAATGTCCAGTGTAACTTCCTTGTTCCTGCTCACTTTGTTCTGTAAAAACCTTCTGCCATGTATAGTTCTTCAGATCTCCATTCTATTTGCTAGATGGGATGCTGTTCAATTCATAAACTGATGAAAAAAACTAATAATGTCTTTAAAACTTAGTTGAATTTTCTTAACATACATTTATCTTTCCCAACAAGGTTTCTCTCATGTCACAAGCACTCCTTCTCTGCTACTCTCTACCCTTCTGATCACGCTACAAGGCAAGTGTTTATTTCCTTCCATTTTTTTCAGGCTGTGGAAGGAAACATAGTTTATTTTATTCATCTGCATGTCCTTGTGATCACCTGAAGTGTCCTATACACACCTAATAAAATAAATGAATGAAGACAGCAAATTTATGAACCATCTCACTTCACAGTTATACTGATATGGTCTAAATCAAACATCTATTAATAATTGAAATGTCAGTATTTGATGATATAAATAACACCCAAGTGTGAAGTACAAATGATAAAGCAGTCAGGTCATTGGCAGGGAAAGCAAAATGCTTCCCTCACCCTTTAGTCCCAATATCCACTGTGATCCCCTATTTAGCTTTTTTCTTCTCTGCTACCCTTCAGAACAGTGTACTACTTTGCCCTGCTCTGTCAGTGAGCCCTCTGTTAGAAGGTTCATTCTACATTCTGTCACCACACAGCTCTGAATGCACCACTGAGACAAGGCTCAGCCCAGAAGACCCAGAAAAGTTAGTCATGATAAAACCTTTCAATTGTATTAAGGCTTCGTTACCCTTTATTCAGATGTTGAAGAAACAACAACAACAAAAAAAACCTTAGAACTGAAGAAAGTGACACCAGGAGTTGGAGACTTTGATCCCTAGACTCAGAGAGGTACATCCCATCCCTGAGCTTACCTAGTGTGCCATCTGACCAGGCAGATTCATCCTCTAGTTCTCCAGGCAGGAAAAGGATGGGGCGAAGGGTCTCCATCTGACAGCCTGATACTCTGCTGTTACCTTTGTCCTCCAAATCTTACTCACAGGTAAAGGCAAAGCCCCTACTGTACTCAGACATATAGGTATCCACATGTGTTCTGACTGCATATATTCTTTTGCTTTGGCCCCAAATCCTCACCACCCACTCTGTACAGATTCAGCTTTATGTGAAGTGCCACGACAGGTTCCACCCATGTAAGCTACTCTGAGAATGTGGTCCAGAGGAATTTGAAAAGTGTCAGTAACCTCTGAGCTTCCACACCCCCAACACATCAGTGACCACCAAGGCTTGGCCACATTTCCCAAACAACATACTCCTATTAATAGACAGTAGCTCTCTATTAACACGTCCCATCTGATCTCCACAATTTCTGCACTGGCTTAGAAGCTCTGCTGTGCTTTCTATCTATTTACTGTCTTGTTCTAGTGAATGTGATTTCATCATTTTCTTGTGCATTCAAGCAACACTCACCCTTCTTGATGGTTGAAAAGTATGGCCAATTTCTCTCCGCAAACCACCAAGAGTATTCACATTACAGGTGGACAACCCTCGTAACATACCCTCGTTGAAATCGACTCAAACAGTTATCCACAATTGTCTGAGCTTAGTGAAAGTGTGGGCTTTACATTAGCCTTTTCTTTTCCCATTTCTTTTTGTTTATTTCCTTTATTACTGCTTTTTTTGTACTGTTTTATATATATATATATATATATATATATATATACACACACACACACATATATATATAACAGGTAACAGAGCCTGTTACAAAGGAAAACAGCAGAGTATTAGGCTGTCAAATGGAGACCCTTTGCCCCATCCTTTTCCTGCCTGGAGAACCAGAGGATGAGTCTGCCTGGTCAGATGGCACACTAGGCAAGCTCAGGGACGGGATGTACCTCTCTGAGTCTAGGGATCAGTCTCCAACTCCCACTGTCACTTTCTTTGATTCCAAGTTTTTTTGTTTGTTTGTTTCTTCAACATCTGAATAAAGTGTAAAGATATATTAGTTATCTATCTATATATATATATATATAACATAAAATTACCATTTTAATCATTTTTAAATGTACAGTTAAGTGGCATTAAGCACATTAACATTGCTGTGCAATCACCCCTGTTATCTATTTTCAGAATTATCTTCATCTTCTCAAACTGAAATGCTGTATCTATTAAACAATTACTCCAATTCCTCTTTATCCCT
>NW_011494830.1:3058520-3075626 GCF_000754665.1 Bison bison bison
CTCTTTATCCCTAGTTCCTGACAGTCATCATTCATCATTCTACTTTCTGCCTCTATGAACTTGACTACTTTAGAAATCTCATTTAAGTAAACTTATACAGTATTTGTGGCGAAGGCACTGGCAATCCACTCCAGTGTTCTTGCCTGGAGAATCCCAAGGATGGGGGAGCCTGGTGGGCTGCCGTCTCTGGGGTCGCACAGAGTCAGACATGACTGAAGCGACTTAGCAGCATACAGTATTTGTATGGTTATTTCCTTTAGCACAGTGTCTTCAAGCTTCATCTATATTGCAGTATATGTCAGGATTTTCTTCCTTTTTAAGGCTGAATTAAATAGTCCATTGTATGTATATGCCACATTTTATTTATTCATTCCTCTGTCAATGGGTGTTTGGGTTGTTTCTACCTTTGGCTATTGTCAATAATGCTTCCACAAAGATCAGCATACAAATATCTGAGTCCCTATTTTCAATTCTTTGGGGCCTATATTCAAAAGGAAATTGTTGGGTCATATGGTAATTCTGTTTAGCTTTTTGAGGAACCACCATACTGTTCACATTAGTTGCTATACCTACCATGCCTTAAAATGTTTTCCCCTTAGGTCAGCTATATATTAATGCATTTGAGTATAAACAGTGAGATCAGGTATATTAGTTATCTCCTGCTGTTTCTATTAATATTATGATTGCCCCCAAAACTGAGCAGTTCAAAGCAACATTTTTATCTCACAGTTTCTGTGAGTTAGGAATCTGGGCACAGATTAGCCCTTGAATCAAGGTGTCTTACAAGCTGCAATCAAAGTATTGGCAAGAGCTATATAGTCAATTGAAGGCTCAAGTGGGAAAGGATCCACTTTCAAGTTCAACCTAATTGGGAAGTCTCAGAAGTGTACACAGGTTGTACACCTCCAAGCGTACTTCCAAGTGTACACAGGTTGGTGTGCCTCAGGTCCTCGCTAGCTGTTGGCCAGAGATACCAGTTCCTTGCCTTGTGGGCCTCTCCACAGAGTGGCTTACAACATGGCAGAATGTTTTTCCCAGAGTGGGAGCTCTTGGAGGGAGAGACAGAAGGAGAGCAGAAGAGAGTCCAAGCAAGACAGAAGTCATTGTCTTTTCATAATCTATCCACTGGAATTCAATCATTATGTCCAGCAAACACTGAGGGAAGGGGGTTAAAGACTACGTATCAGGAGACTGAGATCACTGTGAACCGTTTTAAAGACTGACTACCGAGTTGGGCTGTCATTGATGTACCCTAGAACAACTAGCGTCTAGAAGGCACTCAGATTATTTGTTCAATGAATGAATGAATATTAGGACAAATGCAAACTCTGTCTTTTCACATGTTAATATGGTGTTTGAAATCAGAGCAAATTTAACACACTGTATTCTAACATGATCATCTGAACAACAAAAATATATTTTTTTCCTCTCCTTTTACTAGGTTACATTAAAGCAGCAGAATCAAATTTAGCATCTCTCCCAGAAGACATTAGGGAAATAATACCACTTACTGACAACTTTTGTATATTTCCTGGTATTCTGGTGGAAACTTCATCATTTTATGACATATGGGAATAGATAATATGGTTGAAGATAATGTAGTCTATTTTAAGAATTTAACCGGTTTACTGAAAGGCTTTTATGATTCAAGAGAAGAAAAGCAAAGAATATTACAATGAAGATATGCATGCTGTTTATTCTGGTTTTTTTTTTTTTAGCTACATATTGATCTTTCAGAGACTTTTAAATTATATCAGTTAAAATAAGGAAAAAATATGTCTTTATTAAGCATGGATGGGCTACTACATCAGGTATCAAAGATATACCTGTATGTGTCCTATGCTTTTAATATTTTTAAATACTGTTATTCAGTGTAGATTCCTAAACAAATTGACCAAGAATTTTAGGACTGATGATAATTTATTAGGATTCTTGAAAATTATTAGATGTGTTATACCATCTATTCCTTACAAATGTGAAAGGTGTATTCTTGGAATTGTTCAAAAGAAGACATAGGCCAGTGTAAGGAAAAGGTTGGAATATTCAACGGCAGACTTTAACAATCCTGGAGAAAATGCTATGTGATATCCTATCAAGCCTTTCCAACAACAACAACAACAGGGACATAATTCTTACCCAGACAAGATCATAAGATATTTGAAGGCTGTTGTACTATGACGTGGTGGTGGTTGTTTAGTCTCTAAGTCATGTCCAACTATTTTGTGACCTCATGGACTGTGGCCTGCCAGACTCCTCTGTCCACAGGATTTCCCAGGCAAGAATACTGGAGTGGGTTGTCATTTTCTTTTCCAGAGGATCTTCCCAACCTAGGGTTCAAACCTGCACCTCCTGTTTGGCAGGTGGATTCTTTAATATTTAGTCAACTGGGAAGCCCCATACTTTAAGGAGAGAATAGTAAACAAGTTTATCTATTAGCCAGCTCAGATAAACAGGAAGCAACTATTTCAAGGAATGTGTTGTAAAGCATTTTGAGGCCACTCCCAGATCTTAGCAAGGATACGCAGTTTTCAGCTAGTACTGGCTGCTAGTGGTGGGGTAGATGAGAATAATGTAAAAATACTCATTGTGCTGCTTGTTGTGAGGTAAGGATAACAATAAAATGGTATCTGTCGTGTGTTTCTTTCACACTTCAGAGCAGCTAGCACATTTAATGATGAAAAGCATTTTTGAATTTTTTTATCTCAATACTGAGTACTCCTAAAAGTTTATTATTACAATTAAAATGAAATAAATTCTAAAGGCCCTCTATCACCAAAAGCTTATGATTCTATGATAGCAATTTATACTAATGTTATTTTGAGTAAGTAAAAATATTTCTTTCATTTTTAACAATAATATTATATTGCATTTTGTGTAAAATTTTATATGTTCTCAAATTCTGACTCTGCTGTTCATATTTCAAAATGGTTTTACAAACATGATTTTTAGCTTCTTAAAAATCCCTAACTCACTAGAACTCTTAAAGAATCTATTAGTTTCTTAGTCATAAACTCTTCTAAAAATTAGAATCCCAAGAATGTTAGTCATAGTCCAAAGTGCTAATTATTACTAAAATTTCTTTGGAACTTTGCAACTTTGCTGTAAGAACACATGAGTACACCTATAGAGTCTAAATTTCATTTGTTCTGTTCATAGAAGGAAATTTTACTCCTACCATCTTGGAGGGTTAATAGCCAATATTTCAAATGAAATATTTCAATTATTGCTATAAGTTTAGGAGCATTCATTTAAATGTTGAATTTCTCACTTATAAATGATTAATGATTAAAGGCTTAAAGTAAAATCAATTTTGTTAAAAATAAGAATATTATGAAAAGAACAGAAAAAGGATATAATCAATTAAAACCCATGCCCTTTATTATTGTTTAGAACTTAAAATGATAAGCAAAATTCTAGGGCAAGAGAGAGACTTTGTCATAATTTTAAGGTCAAGAGAGTCTTAGAATTTCAGGGAGGGGTATTTCACTCTAAACAAAGTCTGTATGATACCCCTGCAATTTCTAATTATAGAATGAAAAATTCCTTGATTGCTACTGATTGATGTACAAAACAATAAGGTTCCCAGTGAATTTTCAGAAGAAATTCAACTCTCTTGCTTGCACACATGGTAAGTGGCAGTCTTTTACTATTGCAATTTCTAATTAATGTTTAAAGCCATCTGAGCCAGAAGAACCCTATTCTTTGGTCATACTGTGAATATCTAAGCTCTCCAGAATCTATTCAGGCAAATTTGAAGTCTTTTATTTGATCCTTAAGCCCCTTCATGATGTATTTCCTGCATAAGACTTTCTTACTTCCAATACTTGAAGAGAAATGGGAAGTACCAATTAGGATATTATTTTCTATTGATTAAAACAACTGATTATTAAAGTATCATGCATTTATTTGGAAAATGAATCATATTTCATTTTGTATCATTTTCTAATAAAAACTTGCATTTGAAAGCATAATATGATTACAAACTGGAAAGGGACATTGATTGGACAGAGGTTCTTAAAGTCTACAAAGTTCTGGGCTTCGGGGCATTGAAGGCTTCTGAAATTGTAAGATACTTTATGTTGATGAACATGTTCCTAACTAGAGGATTCAGACAGAAAAGACAAGATGGAACAATGACTTGAGAGTTTGTGGTCCAAGCAACAGACAGAGTGGAATATTCCATTGACTGGGAAAGTAGGATTTCAGGTGATTCTGAGACTTTCAAGTGGAGCTGGGAGGTGTAGATCAAGTGTTTAGTTTTGTGTGGATTAACTTTGAAATGCCTGTTAGATAGGTTGAGTCAGTCGGAACTCACTGGACCCGGGAAGGTAAGAAAAGCGAGCAAACAAACAAACAAGCAAATGCAGTGTTGAGGTAAGTAACTATGCTAAAAGGAAATGCTACAGAAATCCAGGAACACGGTTATCCTGAGGGTTTGTCTCCAGTTCTGTGCACAGGCTAATCTAGTCTTTCTCCCAGGAACATTAAAGGCAAAAATATCAATTTTACCTTTGAGAAAGAAACCATTTTATTTCCATATATGTTTTTTGTTGTTGCATCAGTGATATATAGCTATTAAAGATGGTTATAAATATTTAAACTATAAATGGCTGAGTTACACATTATAAATAGCTCTATGAGCTCACCAAACACTGAAAGTGATATACTCTAGTTCCCCAAGGAACCGTGGATAAAGTCACTGCCATGGAGGAAGACATAATGTGCATTCATCAGTGACAAATGAGTGCTGTGTCATAACAGATCCTACACGGAGTTTATTTTAGTCAGTAAAATTGGTGGCAAAGAGCAGATATTATGTAGACTGATATCATCTAACTGACAATACAATAGTATCAAGAAAAGAGTTTCTCATGAAATTTACACCAGAGTAACAAAATAGTGGGGTTTTCTAAATCCTGTAATTAAAGTAAAATAATGTATCAATGGCATCACTTACTCCAGAACATTACATTTTGAGTTTTTTTCTACTCTTACCCATTTCTTTCTTTTTTATGCCTTCATTTTCTCATATCCTCTCTTAGGGGGATTCCTCCTGCTTATATTTAGAATCAGGGCTACAGGGTAAAAGTAATAGCTTATCTAGGTAAGCACCTATAGCATAAGGTTTGGACGGGAAGATGGGCTGACTTGACAAAGGTCCAGCTCTCTGGGCACAAGCTGTGTGGCCTTCCTTGGGCTGGTCACTTGATTTCCATGAGTTTTATGTTACACATATTCATTACTCTATGTCTCAACTTTCTCATTTGTAAAATATGAGGCATAAAATAAAACACAACCTAAAAGCTGTTTTGAAATTAAGTGAAATTAAGTAGAGAGTTGTCAAGTATAAGATACTACATTATGTAAGATATTATTTTAATATTAGTTCAGTTCAATTCAGTCGCTCAGTCGTGTCTGACTCTTTGCGACCCCATGGACTGCAGCACACCAGGCCTCCCTGTCCATCAACAACTCCCAGAGTCTACTCAAACTCATGTCCATCGAGTTGGTGATGCCACCCAATCATCTCATCCTCTGTCATCCCCTTCTTCTCCTGCCCTCAATCTTTCCCAGCATCAGGGTCTTTGAGTCAGCTCTTCGCATCAGGTGGCCAGAGTATTGGAGTTTAGCTTCAGCATCAGTCCTTCCAATGAATATTCAGGACTGATTTCCTTTAGGATGGACTGGTTGGATCTCCTTGCAGTCCAAGAGACTCT
The DNA here is from genome assembly GCF_000754665.1 of Bison bison bison. NCBI lineage: Eukaryota > Metazoa > Chordata > Mammalia > Artiodactyla > Bovidae > Bison > Bison bison. The sequence goes on from NW_011494830.1 coordinate 3,064,238, forward strand.
CAAGAGTCTTCTACAACACTACAGTTCAAAAGCATCAATTCTTTGGCACTCAGCTTTCTTCACAGTCCAACTCTCACGTCCGTACGTGACTAGTGGAGAAACCATAGCTTTGACTAGATAGACCTTTGTTGGCAAAGTAATGTCTCTGCTTTTTAATAAGCTGTCTAGATTGGTCATAACTTTTTTTCCAAGGAGTAAGTGTCTTTTAATTTCATGCAGTCACTATCTGCAGTGATTTTGGAGCCCCCCAAAATAAAGTCTGTCACTATTTCCACTATTTCCCCATTTGCCATGAAGTGATGGGACTGGATGCCATGATCTTAGTTTTCTGAATGTTGAGTTTTAAGCCAACTTTTCCACTCTCCTCTTTCACTTTTATCAAGAGGCTCTTTGTTAATTTATTTTAATATATTTATTATAATAATCAAGAGTGTCTAAAGGAGATAGTATGTGTAAAGGGACTGTTTGTTTGTGCTCACTCAGCTGTGTTTGACTCTTTGCAACCCTTTGTAGCCTGCCAGGCTCCTCTGTCCATGGGATTCTTCAGGCAAGAATACTGGAGTTGGTTGCCATTTCCTTCTCCAGGGGATGTTCTCAACTCAGGGATCAAACCTATGTCTCCTATATTAGCAAACCTATGTACTCCTATAATAGTAAAGAAGATTCTTTACTATTGCATCACCTGGGAAGCCTGTAAAGTAAGCTAGTTGTATTATCTGGTCCTCAATTATTGAGCTCCTGACTACATGGTCAGGCTCCTCATTGGGTACTTATGGTACATTATTCATAATCTTCACAGCAACCCTAAAGCAGCATCACTTCTCTATTTTATAAGGTACTGAAACTGATACTGAGAAGTGACGTTCTCAAAATCGCACACAGAAAGTGGCAAAGCCAGATGTTGACTTCAGGCCAAGTCTGCCTGATTCTAAAATCTGTGTGCCCAGTCCCTCACCCACAAAGACAGTGTCCAGGTGGTCAGGGTGAAAGCCCTTGACTGAGCAGTCCTGTGCCCCAGGCAAGTCCAGAGAATATGTTTAAGCTGAGTGTTTTCACCCATAAGATTACAGATTACACTAGATGCTCTTTGTGAAAGTGAAGTCGCTCAGTCGTGTCCGACTCTTTGGGATCCCACAGACTTAGCCTACCAGGCTTCTCTGTCCATGGGATTTTCCAGGCAAGAGTACTGGAGTGGGGTGCCATTTCCTTCTCCAGAGGATCTTCCTGACCCAGGGATCGAACCCAGGTCTCCTGCATTGCAGGCAGACGCTTTACCCTCTGAGCCACCAGGGAAGCCCAGATGCTCTTTAGGAACTCAGAATAATTAGGAACTCAGAATAATTTCCCAGCATGAGTGAAGATTCTGGGATGTGCATGTTTTTCAAAGTATGGTTTGTTTTTGCAAAGTTGGTTATCTACTTAAACCCTTTACTGTGCTCAGATTAGTCTCATGTAAGTACTGACGTCAACAAAGGAAAGGAATTTCCTTAGGTCCACAAAAGCAAGGGAAAGCTGCCTAGACTACATAATCTTTGTGTTTGCTCTTTCATTTTGTTATATGTGTTAAACCTTCCCCTCAAAAGAATGAGATTATATGCTACAATGAGAGTGCAATATATTTTCATGTACTTACACAGTCTTTTTTAGGCATTAAGAATATTTTATTAACTATTTTTAATAGTAAGAAATTATTTTCATGTTATTTGCTCATTTCTATTTAAATAAGGACAGATAAACTTGATTTAACTCTTCATTCTTACATGAAGAATATGAATGTCCTCTGGAATTGAAAGAAATGAAAAAGAATTTATGTTTCCTACTTTTATTATTCTGTACATCTGGTCTTAGAGTCAATATATCTGGTCTATGTCAAGCTTTTTCAGTCACCATTAGACTACCCCCATTAGGTAGAAAATTTGGCTTGTATTACCTAAAAGCCATATTACAAAATTCTTGCCATTTTTAATAACAGAAAGCCATTTATTAGATTTTTATGAAGAAAAAAAGATACATATTCAGAATTGAAGATGGCTAAGAAGACTCCAGCATAGATTACTTCATAAGTATTTTAATACAAAAATTTAAGATGGAAAGTTGAGATGAGAAATTTTACTTCTTTTTGATTAAAAATGAAAATTAATAATAGGTATAAATTAAAACACTAAATAAATAAGTCAGCATAATTCTCTGATCTCTGCTGCATCTTTATAATTCATAAAATTTCTGTTGATTTTGTGATACAGTCCTAATTTCATAAGAACTCTCACATTAACTAAATTAGTGTACTGCATTTGAAGTAACACATGAGATTCTATGCAATAAAACATTATATTGATTGATTGTGATACTTAACAGTGCTTAACACTTATTTAGCACTTTACATCCTCAAAGCACTTTACAAACATTAACTAATTAATCATCATGTCACTGTGATGTCAGAAAGGTGGTAGAATTCCCATTTCTGAGATGAAGGAATTAAATAAAGTGGCTTATGGAAGTGAAAGACTTTAGACAGTCTAAATATTAATACCTCAGGAAAGTTTCAACGCAGTGACTAGAGCAGGGAATTGATTGTGTTTATGAAATAAAGAAAGCACTGCGAGTTAATATCATATTACAATCCCAGCCACTTTTCAACGATGGCACTTAGAAGAATAAATGGCCACTGTCAACAACCCATGCTTTCTTTCTAACCTTTGCTATTCCCAAAGAGCTATTATATAATTGATTTTGCCTAGTATTTTCCATTTTTAAAGTCTAATTTTTTCATAATTAAAAACTCCCTGTGAATTTAAAAAGAAAATTGTTCAGGAATTTTCCATTTTATATCATTAATCATGTTTGAGAAAAAACATCAACTACTGGAAATGCTCAAAAAATTATGTTAAAGGAAGGATATTAACTAAGAAGTTTATTTCCAGTCAGAATAATTGTTTTTCAAATATTAATTCCCCAAAATACTATCAATAACAGCTCTTCAGATTGTTAAAGAAATGCTATTCAGGAAGTGTCACTGTTTAAATTTTACGGAAGACCTTTATTTGACCTATGATACAGTACCATTGACCTGACCCTGAAATTCGTACTCCATAGACTCCAAAAGTATACAAATATTTGGTGGAAGTATAACATAGATACAGAAAGGACAGCAAATCCTACAGGTTAACAAATTTTACAAAGCACCACTGGGTAACCACCGAGAGATCAAGGAATAGAACTCAGACAACCCTCATGTCCCTTGTTCTGGTCTCTGCTTTCTAAAGGTAATCTCTCCGAGGTAATCTCCACTAACACTTTGCCTGTTTTTGAAATTTACAAAAAGGTAATTATGTACTATGTACTACTTTTTACTATTTTGGGACTGTTGTCTCTCAGTATTTTTTACAAAAATCATCCATGACATCAGAGGCAGTAGTATTTATTCATTTTCATTGCTGTATCAGATCAGATCAGATCAGTCGCTCAGTCATGTCCGACTCTTTGCAACCCCATGAATCGCAGCACAGCAGGCCTCCCTGTCCATCACCAACTCCTGGAGTTCACTCAGACTCCCATCCATCGAGAAAGTGATGCCATCCAGCCATCTCATCCCCTGTCGTCCCCTTCTCCTCCTGCCCCCAACCCCTCCCAGCATCAGAGTCTTTTCCAATGAGGCAACTCTTGGCATGAGGTGGCCAAAGTACTGGAGTTTCAGCGTTAGCATCATTCCTTCCAAAGAAATCCCAGGGCTGATCTCTTTCAGAATGGACTGGTTGGATCTCCTTGCAGTCCAAGGGACTCTCAAGAGTCTTCTCCAACACCACAGCTCAAAAGCATCAATTCTTTAGCACTCAGCCTTCTTCACAGTCCAACTCTCACACCCATACATGACCACTGGAAAAACCATAGCCTTGACTAGATGAACTTTTGTTGGCAAAGTAATGTCTCTGCTTTTGAATATGCTATCTAGGTTGGTCATAACTTTCCTTCCAAGGAGTAAGTGCCTTTTAATTTCATGGCTGCAGTCACCTTCTGCAGTGATTTTGGAGCCTCAAAAAATAAAGTCTGACACTGTTTTCCGTTTCCCCATCTATCTGCCATGAAGTGATGGGACCAGATGCCATGATCATCGTTTTCTGAATGTTGAGCTTTAAGCCAACTTTTAGCATTATCTTAATAATGTTAGTATTAATTATGTACATTAATAATGCATCAGTTAATAATGTGTATGTATGTGTGACTGTATGTCGATACGCATGTCAGCTTACTTACTTGACTGCTGCCTCTGACGCCGTGGATGATTTTTGTAAAAAATACTGAGAGACAACAGTCCCAAAATAGTAAAAAGTAGTACACTTTTGTTTCAGTTTAGAACTGTAAAATAAGTGCTACTATGAGCATTTTTGTATGTTTTGGTTCACATGTGTATACATTTCTATTTAAATCTAGGAGCAGAACTTTTTGTTTTACAGATAGTGGCAAACAATTTTTCAAAATTCTTCTTCTAATTCATATTCCCACCAGTAGTGTATGAGAATTCCCTTGCTCCACAGTCTCTCCAAATTTTTGTAATTAAAATTTTACTGGAACACAAGCATATACTTTAGTTTAATATTATCCATGGCTTATTTAATGCTACCATCACAGAGATGAATAGTTATGACAGAAATCACATGGCCCATGTATTCATTTCCTTGAGCTGCCATGACAAACCATCACAAACTGCTTGGCTTAGAACAAGAAAATGTATTCTCCTGTAGTTCTGGAAGCCAGGGCCTAAAATCAAAGTGCTGACAGAACAGCAATTCCTCTGGAGGCTCTAAGGCAAAGGTGGGGATCTTTCCTTCTCCCTTGTTAGCATTCCTTACCTTCCTTGGCTTGTGTCTACAACACTTCAATCTCTGTCTCAACTTCACATGAACTTCTCCTCTGTGTGTGTATGTGTTTTCTTCAGTGTGTCTCTTATAAGGATATTTATTATGTTTTGGCCCACCTGAATAATCCAGAGTGATCTCATCTTAAGATCCTTAACTTAGTTACATCTTTAAGACCATTTTCCATATAAGCTAATATTCACAGGTTCCATAAATTTTACATGGATATCTTCTAGGGGGGCATTTTTCAGCTTATCATAGCCCACAATATGTACTACTTGGTTGATCCTTTACAGCAGAAATAGATCAATCCCTGCATTAAAATATCTTTTATTATGTTTACTGGCCATTTGGATTGTCTCTTTTCTGAAGCACATTTTTCTACACACACACAAATATAAGAAAATTTTTTCTCTCATTTTGTTTCCCAAAGCTTGCCTTTTTAATCTCTAATTTGGATATTTTGATAAACTGAGGTGCTTAATTTTAATGTATTAATAGTCTGATTTACCAAACCTATAGATGGGGAGACAGTGGAAACAGTGTCAGACTTTATTTTTCGGGGCTCCAAAATTACTGCAGATGGTGACTGCAGCCATGAAATTAAAAGACGCTTACTCCTTGGAGGGAAAGTTATGACCAACCTAGATAGCATATTCAAAAGCAGAGACATTACTTTGCCAACAAAGGTTCGTCTAGTCAAGGCTATAGTTTTTCCTGTGGTCATGTATGGATGTGAGAGTTGGACTGTGAAGAAGGCTGAGCGCTGAAGAATTGATGCTTTTGAACTGTAGTGTTGAAGAAGACTCTTGAGAGTCCCTTGGACTACAAGGAGATCCAACCAGTCCATCCTAAGGGAGATCAGTCCTAGGTGTTCATTGGTGGGACTGATGTTGAAGTTGAAACTCCAGTACTTTGGCCATCTCATGTGAAGAGTTGACTCATTGGAAAAGACTCTGATGCTGGGAGGGATTAGGGGCAGGAGGAGAAGTGGACAACAGAGGATGAGATGGCTGGATGGCATCACCGACTCGACTCGATGGACATGAGTTTGGGTGAACTCCGGGAGTTGATGATGGACAGGGAAGCCTAGCATGCTGCAATTCATGGGGTCGCAAAAAGTCAGACATGACTGAGCGACTAAACTGAACTGACCTGATTTTATGTTTTGTGTGTGTATGTGTGTGTATGTTAGTATTCTGTATGTCCTATTTGCCTACCTCAAGTCAAGAAGATATTATTTTTTCCTAAAAGCTTTATTGGTTTACCTTTCATATTTAATTACAAAATCAAGAATTAATTTTGTGTGTGTGACATGATTTAAGAATCATGGAGGGGCACTAGATGGTGAGTAGGAAGATGCCGGACTTGCTTCTTCCCACAGACACATCAAAACCACATATAAAGCAACATCTCTGAGAAGTACGAGAAAACGAGCAGAAAAGATTTTGCTCAACTAAGGATAAAAAGAAAAAGCCACGTGGAGGTGGGTTAGAAAACCAGAGACACGATCTGGACAGCACCCATACTCCCAGCATGGCAACCCACAGGCAGGAAGAACATCACAGTTACAGAGATCCTCCCTGAAAAATGAGGGCTCCAAACCATGACTTGGGCTCCCAACCTGCCGGGGACCAGCCCCGGCTGATCCAGGGTATTCAAAGCGGGGACGGTGTCGGCGACCTATTTATTTAAATATTTTATCAAAGATATAAAGAGTAATAGGATGAGGATAGCTCAGTAGGAAAATTCAGTGGAGAAAAGAGGCTGAGTAGCTTGGTTTACGCGGGAGACCAATAAAACTTCAAGACAAGAAGTTTGCACCCCTTACGTAGGCCGCAGGCGTCCTTCCGTTCTCCCGAAGGAGAGGAGACACTGAGGTCTCCCCGGTCGGATCTTAGAAGCCCAGGCATAATTAGTAAGCATGGTGGGTTCCGCGCTCCAGATGGAGACTCAGCCAGAGTGAGAGAGAGAGAGAGACATGGGGAGACCAGTATTTCGAGAAACTGATCCCAATTCTTTATTTTCCAGAGTCTGTTTTTATACACTGAGATGTTATACAAAAGTCACGTGGGGACAGCAGTCCTGACTTTTATTAAAGTCAGGTGCTTCAGACAAATGTATACAGAGGTCTTAGGGGTGTTACATCATCTTCTGGCCAGAGGGGCCTGCTGACAATTTACGACCCTCTCCTTGTGACAGCGGTCAGTCAATCAGGACACTTATTTCTCCAGGGCTGATTAGTCTCAAAACAGACGCCACCCAAATAAAGTTACATTCCTACAGGGTGAGGGTGTAGTGGGTTTTAGTTAAGGAAAGAATTTACTTAGCCTAAGGTCTAACGTAATTAATATCAAAGGTTAATACTTATTCCTTCTATATATTCATTAATGTGTGTAAGGGCAGGGGATATGGAGACTTAGCAACAAACATTGGCTCAACAAATGAAAAACCCTTCACCAACACAATTTCTAACTAGCCCACTATACTTATAGTTTTCTAACTTCTCTAAAGAACCTGTTTTTAGAGGGTTTAAAGCATCTTGTGCCTCTCACGGTTGGGAGGCTGTGAGCAATCATGTGGCCGGACGAGCCTGTCAGGCAGGCTAGAGAAACTTCAGAGGAGTTTGTAGGTTAAAACACTCTTGTCACACCCAAGAGTTTTTATTGACTGGAGCTCTAGGTTAACTCCTTCTCCGAAAGAGGTGGTGGAGGACAGCCCCCCGTAAAGTCAGAGATGTAGGTGAGAGCACAAAGTAGTAAAGTAGGCAGGCTCTGGTTATGGGGGTAGATGCTTGAGGATTTCCAGGGGGACTCCTGAGGCTCGATCCCGCCTTTGCGTATGTCGAGCCTCCTTCCTCATGACCTTTGTCACGGGCGGAGTACCTCACTCTGGCCCCCAACACCAACCCAGGGGACCTGCACCAGGAAGACAATCCCCTATAATGTCTGGCCTTGAAGAAGAATAGAGCTTAAATATCAGAAAGCTGGAGGGCTACAGGACACTGAGGCTGTTAAAGAGCATGCACTAACTCACATACTCGAAGTCCCACCACAGAGGCAACAGTTTGAAAAGTGCCTGGGTCATACATGAAGGAGACTCATTAACTGATTTTAGTGCATGTACCCAAAGGACAGGAATCTGTTGGAACACTAGGTATATGGAGGCTGTCAGGTCCCAGGTTTTTCTTACCTTCTACTGAGTTGGCCTGGCGCTGGAAGGTGCTATTCTGACTCTCCCCATCTACCTTACTAGCACTGCTTGCCCCACCCAAGGTTCAAAACAGACCCACCCCAGCAAATGCTCCTCCATAGTGACATACCAACTCCATACTTGGAATTTGCCCTTAGCTGGGATTTCCATACTTTTGCATTCCAGTACCCTATAATGAAAAGAACATCTATTTGGGGTGTTAATTCTGGAAGGTCTTGTAGGTATTCATAGAATCGTTCAACTACAGCTTCTTCAGTGTTACTGGTCAGGGCATAGACTTGGATTACCATGATATTGAACGGTTTGCCTAGGTAACAAATGGAGATCATTGTGTCCTTTTTAAGACTGCATCCAAGTACTGCATTTCCGACTCTTTTGTTGACTATGATGGCTACTACATTTCTTCTAAGGGATTCTTGCCCACAGTACTAGATATAATGGTCATCTCAGTTAAATTCACCCATTCAGTCCATTTTAGTTCATTGATTCCTAAAATGCGATGTTCACTTTTGCCATCTCCTGTTTGACCATTTCCAATTTGCCTTGATTCATGGACCTAACATTCCAGGTACCTATGCAATATTACTTTTTACAGCAAAGACCTTGCTTCCACCACCAGTCACATCTACAACTGGGTATTGTTTTTGCTTTGGCTCCGTCTCTTCTATCTTTCTGGAGTTATTTCTCCACTGATCTCCAGTAGCATATAGGGCACCTACCAACCTGGGGAGTTCATCTTTCAGTGTCCTATCTTTTTGCCTTTTCATACTGCTCATGGGGAATACTGAAGTGGTTTGCCATTTTCTTCTCCAGTGGACCACATTTTGTCAGATGTCCAAAAAAGACGTCCTTTTCATTATGGGGGACTGGATTGCAAAAGTAGGAAGTCAAGAAACACCTGGAGTAACAGGCAAATTTGGCCTTGGAGTACAGGGCAAAGGCTAATAGAGTTCTGCCAAAAGAAAGCACTGGTCATAGCAAACACCCTCTTCCAACAACACAAGAGAGGACTCTACACGTGCATAACACCAGATGGTCAATACAGAAATCAGACTGATTATATGCTTTGCAGCCAAAAATGGAGAAACTCTATACAGTCAGTAAAAACAAGACCAGGAGCTGACTGTGGCTCAGATCATGAACTCCTTATTGCCAAATTCAAACTTGAAGAAAGTAGGGGAAACCACTAGACCATTCAGGTATGACCTAAATCAAATCCCTAACGATTATGGAGTGGAAGTGAGAAATAGATTTAAGGGACTAGATCTGATAGAGTACCTGATCAATTATGGACAGAGGTTCATGACATTGTACAGGAGACAGGGATCAAGACCATCCCCATGGAAAAGAAATGCAAAAAAGCAAAAAAGCTGCCTGAAGAGGCCTTACAAATAGCTGTGAAAAGAAGAGAGGCAAAGAGCAAAGGAGAAAAGGAAAGATATAACCATTTGAATGCAGAGTTCCAAAGACTAGCAAGGAGAGATAAGAAACCCTACCTCAGTGATCAATGCAAAGAAATAGAGGAGAACAACAGAATGGGAAAGACTAGAGATCTCTCCAAGAAAATTAGAGATACCAAGGGAATATTTTGTGCAAAGATGGGCTCAATAAAGGACAGAAATGGTATGGACTTAACAGAAGCAGAAGATATTAAGAAGAGGTACCAAGAATACACAGGAGAACTGTACAAAAAAGGTCTTCACAACCAAGATAATCATGATGGTGTGATCACTCACCTAGAGCCAGACATCCTGGAATGTGAAGTCAAGTGGGCCTTAGGAAGCATCACTACGAACAAAGCTAGTAGAGGTGATGGAATTCCAGTGGAGCTATTTCAAATTATGAAAGATGATGCTGTGAAAGTGCTGCACTCAATATGCCAATAAATTTGGAAAACTCAGCAGTGGCCACAGGACTGGAAAATATCAGTTTTCATGCCAATCCCAAAGAAAGGCAATGCCAAAGAATGCTTAAACTACCACACAATTGCACTCATCTCACATGCTAGCAAAGTAATGCTCAAAATTCTCCAAGCCAGGCTTCAGCAAAATGTGAACTGTAAACACTCAGATGTTCAAGCTGGTTTTAGAAAAGGTAGAGGAACCAGAGATCAAATTGCCAGCATCTACTGGATCATCTGCCTGGAAAATCCCATGGACAGAGGAGCCTGGAAGGCTGCAGTCCATGGGGTCACTGAGGGTTGGACACGACTGACTGACTTCACTTTCAATTTTCACTTTCATTCATTGGAGAAGGAAATGGCAACCCACTCATTGTTCTTGCCTGGAGAATCCCAGGGACGGGGAGCCTGGTAGGCTGCCATCTATGGGGTCGCACAGAGTTGGACACGACTGAAGTGACTTAGCAGCAATTGGATCATCAAAAAAGCAAGAGAGTTCCAGAAAAACATCTATTTCTGCTTGATTGACTATGCCAAAGCCTTTGACTGTGTGGATCACAATAAACTATGGAAAATTCTGAAAGAGATGGGAGTATCAGACCACCTGACCTGACTCTTGAGAAACTTGTATGCAGGTCAGGAAGCAACAGTTAGCATTGGTCATGGAACAGCAGACTGGTTCCAAATAGGAAAAGGAATACGTCAAGGCTGTATATTGTCACCCTGCTTATTTAGCTTACATGCAGAGTACATCATGAGAAACACTGGGCTTGAAGAAGCACAAGCTGGAATCAAGATTGCCAGGAGAAATATCAATAACCTCAGATATGCAGATGATACCACCCTTATTACAGAAAGTGAAGAAAAACTGAAAAGCCTCTTGATGAAACTGAAAGAGAGTGAAAAAGTTGGCTTAAAGCTCAACATTCAGAAAACAAAGATCATGGCATCCAGTCCCATCACTTCATGGCAAATAGATGGAGAAACAGGGGAAACAGTGGCAGACTTTATTTTGGGGGCTCCAAAATCACTGCAGATGGTGACTGCAGCCATGAAATTAAAAGATGTTTACTCCTTGGAAGGAAAGTTATGACCAACCTAGATAGCATATTCATAAGCAGAGACATTACTTTGCCAACAAAGGTCTGTCTAGTCAAGGCTATGGTTTTTCCAGTGGTCATGTGGGAATGTGAGAGTTGAAAGCTGAGTGCTGAAGAATTGATGTTTTGAAGTGTGGTGTTGGAGAAGACTCTTGAGAGTCCCTTGGACTGCAAGGAGATCCAACCAATCCATCCTAAATGAGATCAGTCTTGAGTGTTCATTGGAAGGACTGATGTTGAAGCTGAAACTCCACTACTTTGGCCACCTGATGTGAAGAACTGACTCATTTGAAAAGACCCTGAAGCTGGGAAAGATTGAAGGC
>NW_011494830.1:3076181-3076281 GCF_000754665.1 Bison bison bison
AAAAAAAAAAAAAAACAATAAAAAAAAAAAAAAAAGGGAAATAACAAAATGGAGATAAGAAACTACCAGACAAAGAGTTCAGTGCAGTGGTCAAAAAGAA
>NW_011494830.1:3076620-3080084 GCF_000754665.1 Bison bison bison
AGTGAAAGTGAAAGTTGCTCAGTTGTGTCTGACTCTTTGCAACACCATGGACTATACAGTCCATGGAATTCTCTAGGCCAGAATACTGGAGTGGGTAGCCTTTCCCTTCTCTAGGGGATCTTCCCAACCCACGGGCTGAACCCAGGTCTCCCGCATTGCAGGCGTATTTTTTAGCAACTGAGCCACAAGGGACAGATATCCAAATTCAGGGAGCACAGAAAGTCCCAAACAAGATGAGCCCAACAAGACTGACACCATGACACATTACAATTAAAATGTCAAACATTAAAGATAAAAGATAATCTTAAAAGCAGCAAGAGGAAGACAAATAGTTACATATAGGGGAGCCCCCATAAAACAATCAGCTGACTTTTCAATAGAAACTTTATAGGATAGAAAAGAGTGGCATGAGATATTCAAGGAATATCTGAAAGGAAGAAACTTGGAATCATGAATTAATTCTCTATCTGGCAAGGTTAGTATTCAGAATTGAAGAAAAGATCAAGAATTTCCCAGACAATCAAAAAGTGACCTTACAAGAAAGGTTAAAAGCACTTGTTCCAGAAATATAAAAATTATGACAGAAAACACCTCACTGGAGGAGCAAAGCATATAGGAGAGGTAGTGGATCAAACAGCTTTATAGATAGTATCCAGATGGAAGGAAAAAGTAGTCAAGTCATCTATGTTTACAGTAATTACATATGTGATGTACAACATACAAAAGACTAAAAATACAACAGAAACAAAAAATGGTACATAGATGTTTTTATATAAAATTAAGAAAAATCTTTAAAGATAAGCACCATAATGTTTACTGTAGTTATCTCTGGGTAGTGGAATTTTAAGAACCAGAGTTGGGGGCTCTTTTCTTACTACATTAATTAGTTTTAAGTCAGGACTGTGGGAAACTCTTTTTTTTTTTTAAATTAAATAGGAAAAAGGAAAATAAGCAATCAGTTATTCCTGTAGACTACATCATGATCTTTATGTGTGTCATTTGGTCAAAATTTTTCTAAATATTAGCATTGATTAATATTGCCTCTTATAAACAGAGAAAAACAATATGATTGTTACTCAAGCAAGCATAATTTGCAAATCTATAGGCTAACTGATACTTAGAAGCACCTAACACTAAAATTTGCAAAATGATTAAAAAAACAGAGCACTACTAGTATTTTCCTATACTGACCATATTTCAAAGACCTATTTGGTTTCATTTTAACTTCTCTCAGTAATAATTTTCTAATTGAATTTTAGGGGCATGTCAATATGATGATACAGTGCCAGGTTGTCATGCAGCAAATATACCCCAAAGGAGTAACTCTAAAAGGCAGATAATGTTGACATATTCTGGCTTCTGTGAATTTCATGCCTATGTCAGCCTGAATTGTGCAAAACTGAGCTCTAAAGCTAAGAGTTCTCTAAAAACATTTTTCATGGTTTATTTATTTAACAGTCACACTGAAATCTATGTCCCCTTGATTTTTCAAATATCAGATACCTTTTTAAAATCAGGCCCATTTAATTGATATTTTAAACTCAATATTTAAATATAAGTATTTTAAATATGTATGCTATACATACATTCTTATGCATACTACATATCTAGTAGGGTGAGAGAGAGAGAGGAACAGCGAGAAGAAGAAATTCATTAAAGCATAGTTCATCCAAAAATTTTCAGCTTCTTTTTACTTTGTGGCCCTCCATCTTAAAATATCAAATTAAGTTTGAGATTTGAAACTTTTTAACAAAAATAATAATGTATGCTCTAAATTCTGCTCAATCACTATTTTTTATTACTAGGTTCTAAGAGCAATTTTGAAATTTCAATAAATGTGTTAGGATGTACAGATTTCATAACTATAGAAAAATAAATCAATAGCTATTTTGAAAAAGAAAAGTGAAAAGCAGAAGATTTTTGTTTCTCATGAAATGTCAGGAGGTTGTGTTTGTATTAATGAGAAACATTATCTTACCAAAGAATCCTGGTATCCTCATTTCCATTTATATAGGAAATTGATTAATACTTAACTAATTGGCACATGCAAATGGGGATTAACTAAATTCACTTTTCTTCACAACTCAATGACTGTAATTTAGATCCTTACTTAGATTTAAATCTTTTATTATTTTTGAAGGTAATCATCTTCCTGTTGTTAGAAATAAAATATCAAAGCACCATGCTAATTATAGCTTATTTGTGTCTCACAAATTACCTAATTAACATTACTGAGAAGTAAATGTACAGTAGCAAAGTTTAAACTCCTGAACTGGAGTTAAGCCCTTTACACAATATAGTGAGGGGATATATACGCTATTGAATGCCATTGGGTCAGATAAGACTTTGGAGCTAATAACCATAGTTAGATATTCAAGTTTTACTTCAAAAGAAAAGCTTATTCTGATGTTTCAATGCAATTACATCTCTGAACTTTCTCAATTAGCTCTCCTAGATAGGTAAGAGACATGAGGAGGTGGGAAAACAGAAAGATGCGCATGGCTGGGAAAGTAAAATTAAGTAAAAATCTCAAAAGGTTTATGGCATGCATGATTTGCTTGGGGAAACTCTATAAAATCAATGTAGTCACGGCTTTGGAATAGCTGACTAGTGTATTTCAAAACCTAAGATTCTGGCAATCATAATTCCTTAGGTTCAGGGCAAAAATCTTGTTAAGCAGTTTATTTAGAGGGAAATAGCTAGAAGGGTAACACTTTCTGAGATGTCTAAACCCAATTCATTCACATGCAAATTTAATATATGGTGGGATAGTTATGTAGAATTGTAGGCACATTTTTAGGAGCAGCTCTGAGTTAGCTGTGAGGTAGACTTTTTCAGATATATTTGGACCAGGACTTCCCTTGGCCATATACATATTAAATATTTATTGAGTAGTTATTATATGTATGAGGGACTACACTACAATCTCTAGGGTTTCCCTGGTGGCTCAGATGGTAAAGAATCTGCCTGCAGTGCAGGAGACTGGGGTTCAATCCCTGGGTTGGGTAGATCCCTGGAGAATGGCAACCGATTTGAGTATTCTTGCCTTAAGAATTCCATGGACAGAGGACTATGGTGGGCTACAGTCCATTGGGTCGTGAAGAGTCAGACATGACTGAGCCTCTAACACTTAACACTACAATCTCAATATGTAAGAGTGAAAAAGACTGGTGAGATTACTGTTACTGAGCAAAGGCCTCACTGCCTGATGCACACAGAAGTCAGTACTATGACTCAGGCTTTTGAGAAAACAAAAAGCTTTATTGCAAGGTCAACCATCAAGGAGACAGGAGGCATAGCTCAAATCTGTCTTCCTGATCCAGGGTTCAGTCAGACATTTATGAGTTGAGGGAGGAGGACGTGAGTCTGGGTGAACTCCAGGAGTTGGTGATGGACAGGGAGGCCTGGCGTGCTGCGATTCATGGGATCTCAAAGAGTTGGACATGACTGAGTGACTGAACTGA
>NW_011494830.1:3082419-3085061 GCF_000754665.1 Bison bison bison
TTTACCAGTGGTCATGTATGGATGTGAGAGTTGGACTGTGAGGAAGGCTGAGCACCGAAGAATTGATGCTTTTGAACTGTGGTGTTGGAGAAGACTCTTGCGAGTCCCTTGGACTGCAAGGAAATCCAACAGTCCTGGGTGTTCATTGGAAGGACTGATGCTGAGGCTGACTCTCCAATACTTTGGCCACCTCATGCAAAGAGTTGACTCATTGGAAAAGACCCTGATGTTGGGAGGGATTGGGGGCAGGAGGAGAAGGGGATGACAGAGGATGAGATGGCTGGATGGCATCACTGACTCGATGCACATGAGTTGGGTGAACTCCGGGAGTTGGTGATGGACAGGGAAGCCTAGCGTGCTGCTATTCATGGGATCGCAAAGAGTCGGACATGACTGAGTGCCTGACCTGAACTGAACTGAACCTTTAACAACTACCTAATATGAAAATAGAAATAAAACATTAGCAGAGTGAATGACAGAGTCCGTTTTTTGTCAAATGACTGTTTCCTCTTAGTATATATTAGGCTATTTGGAAAGGTTTTCAGACCAGTAAAGGGCTTCCCAGCCTGCCAATGCAGGAGAAGTAAGAGACACGGGTTCAGTCCCTGGGTCGGGAATATCTCCTGGAGGAGGACACGGCAACTGATTCCAGTATTCTTGCCTGGAGAATCCCATGGACGGAGAAGCCTGGTGGGCTAGGGTCCATAGGGTCTCAAAGAGTTAGACACGACTGAATTGACTTAGCACACAGGCACAAAGTATCATTTGATACATTTAAGCAGTCATTTACTACATAATACCCTGCTTATGTGGAAAATTCATGGAACTCTCAACTCCTATAGAGAGCAGTTAAGGCTCTGGAGGGTTAAAACTGCCTCTTAGAACCATGGCAGTAATCAGCAAGGAACGCTTTTCCAATTTTGTAGATTCAGAAGAGAAAAGGATTATCTTTTGTAAAATTTTTAATAATGCCAAATGAACTTGTATGGTTGGTACACTCATTGAAGTTTCCCTAGTCATTCTAATTTTAATAAAATGCTATTTTTAAAACAGATGGTATCACTAATACCCTAATATTTTAAGAACATAAACTGAACTTAATAAATTTGAGATTATTATTAGTATTATCCTCGTTAAAAGCATTATCTTATTTAATTCCCACAATAAATCTAAAATGAAGGTATCACAATTATCCCTAACTTATACATGGGGAAACTAGAGGAAAAGTAATTGACCGAAGCTAACTGCAGTTAGAGCTGAAATTTGAGCCCAATTATGTCCAACTTCTAAGCTCAAACTTTTAATCACTAAAATATAGTCTCCTTCATCATGTATAATCACAAGAACATTAGCTCCAAAAGGCAGATTTACTTATCTGTTTGGTATATCACAATGACTATTGAACTATTAGTCACTGAACTAATGACTAATAGTTCAATGACTATCTTACATAATGGGTACTTATTTGTTGAACGGAAGAATGATAAATAATGAGGATTATCTTATATCAACACTAGGCCAAGCCTCTCAACTCAGTTCTTGACTCCATAAGGTTAGAAGGAAGATATTAATCTGAAAAAAAAGAGTAGATTAGATGTACGAAGTTAGCAGAATTCTTCACATCTATGACACATTTTGACAGATACCTCATAACATGCATAAAGTGAAACTTTCTGGAATTGATGGTAGACTGTGCCACTTATGATGTCTCTCCACTATTTATGATAAAATAAAGACTAAGGTCTTTTTATTCCTGTTAAATATATAACTCTTCAGTTCAGTTCAGTCACTCAGTCCTGTCCAACTCTTTTTGACCCCAAAAACTGCAGCACACCAGGGCTCCCTGTCTGACACCAACTCCCAGAATCCAACCAAACCCATGTCCATTGAGTCGGTGATGCCATTCAACCATTCATTCTCTGTCATCCCCTTTTCCTCCTCCCCTAAATCTTTCTCAGCATCAGGGTCTTTTCAAATGAGTCAGCTCTTCACAACAGGTGGCCAAAGTATTGGAGTTTCAGCCTCAGCATCAGTCCTTCCAATAAACACCCAGGACTGGTCTCCTTTAGGATGGACTGGTTGGATTTCCTTGCATTCCAAGGAACTCTCAAGAGTCTTCTCCAATGCAACAGTTCAAAAGCATCAATTCTTTGGTGCTCAGCTTACTTCACAGTCCAACTCTCACATTCATACATGACCACTGGTAAAACCATTGCCTTGTCTAGATGGACCTTTGTTGGCAAAGTAATATCACTGCTTTTTAATATGCTATCTAGGTAGGTGATAACATTCCTTCCAAGGAGTAAGCATCTTTTAATTTCATGGCTGCAATCACCATCAGCAGTGATTTTGGAGCCCAAAAAATAAAGTCAGCCACTGTTTCCACTGTTTCCCCATCTATTTGCCATGAAGTGATGGGACCAGATGCCATGACCTTAGTTTTCTGAATGTTGAGCTTCAAGCCAACATTTTCACTCTCTTCTTTCACTTTCACGAAGAGGCTTTTTAGTTCTTCTTTACTTTCTGCCATAAGGGTGGTGTCATCTGCATATCTGAGGTTATTGATATTTCTCCTGGCAGTCTTGATTCCAGCTTGTGTTTTATCCAGCCCAGTGTTTCTCATGATGTCCTCTGCATATACT
>NW_011494830.1:3085744-3100470 GCF_000754665.1 Bison bison bison
TGATCACACCATTGTGATTATTTGGGTCATGAAGCTCTTTTTTGTACAGTTCTTCTGTGTATTCTTGCCATCTCTTCTTAATATCTTCTGCTTCTGTTAGGTCCATACCATTTCTGTCATTTACTGAGCCCATCTTTGCCTGAAATGTCCCCTTAGTATCTCTAATTTTCTTGAAGAGATCTCTAGTCTTTCCCATTCTGTTGTTTTCCTCTATGTCTTTGCATTGACCGCCGAGAAAGGCTTTCTCTTCTCTCCTTGCTATTCTTTGGAACTCTGCATTCAGATGTTTATATCTTTCCTTTTCTCCTTTGCTTTTCGCTTCTCTTCTTTTCACAGCTATTTGTAAGGCCTCCTCAGACAGCCATTTCACTTTTTTGCCTTTCTTTTCCATGGAGTTGGTCTTGTTCCCTGTCTCCTGTACAATGTCACGAACCTCTGTCCATAGTTCATTAGGCACTCTATCTATCAGATCTAGTCCCTTAAATCTATTTATCACTTCCACTGTATAATCATAAGGGATTTGATTTTGGTCATACCTGAATGGTCTAGTGATTTTCCCTACTTTCTTCAATTTAAGTCTGAATTTGGCAATAAGGAGTTCATGGTCTGAGCCACAATCAGTTCCCAGTCTTGTTTCTGCTGTATAGAGCTTCTCCATCTTTGGCTGCAAAGAACATAATCAACCTGATTTCGGTGTTGACCATTTGGTAATGTCCACGTGTAGAGTTTTCTCTTGTGTTGTTGGAAGAGGGTGTTTGCCATGACCAGTGTGTTCTCTTGGCAAAACTCTATTAGCCTTTGCCCTGGTTCATTCCATATTCCAAGGCCAAATTTGCCTGTTACTCCAGGTGTTTCTTGACTTCCTACTTTTGCAATCCAGTCCCCTATAATGAAAAGGACATCTTTTTTGGGTGTTAGTTCTAAAAGATCTCGTAGTTCTTTTTAGAACCGTTCAACTCATCTTCTTCAGCATTACTGGTTGGGGCATAGACTTGGATTACCATGATATTGAATGGTTTGCCTTGGCAGTGAACAGAGATCATTGTGTCATTTTTGAGATTGTATCCAAGTACTGCATTTTGGGCTCTTTTTTTGACTGTGATGGCTATTCCATTTCTTCTAAGGGATTCCTGCCCACAGTAGTATATATAATGGTTATCTGAGTTAAATTCACCCATTCCAGTCCATTTTAGTTCACGGATTCCTAGAATATCAGTGTTCACTCTTGCCATCTCCTATTTGGCCACTTCCAGTTTGCCTTGATTCATGGACCTAACATTCTAGCTTCCTATGCAATATTGCTCTTTACAGCATTGGACCTTGCTTCTATCACCAGTCACATCCGCAACTGGGTATTGTTTTTGCTTTGTATCTTCTGTCTTTCTGGAGTTATTTCTCCACTTATCTCCAGTAGCATATTGGGCACCTACCAACCTGGGGAGTTCATCTTTCAGTGTCTTATCTTTTTGCCTTTTCATACTGCTCATGAGGTTCTAAAGGCAGGAATAATGAAGTGGTTTGCCATTCCCTTTTCCAGTGGACCACATTCTGTCAGACCTCTCCACCATGACCCATCCATGTTGGGTGGCCCCACACGTCATGGCTTAGTTTCATTGTGTTAGACAAGGCTGTCATCCATGTGATCAGATTGGCTAGTTTTCTGTGATTATGGTCTCAGTGTGTCTGCCCTCTGATGCCCTCTCACAACACCTACCATCTCACTTGGGTTTCTTTTACCTTGAACATGGGGTATCTCTTCACGGCTGCTCCAAAAAAGCGCAGCCACTGCTCCTTAGCTTGGACATATCATATATATAGATAAATGATTGGCAGATGATAGATAGACACATACATATAGATAGACAGATAAATATGTAAATACACAATCACATATACATGATTAAAGCCATTTAAAGTAACAGAGATGCACAAAGAATGCACTTGGTAGAGTTTATCTGTGAAACATTCATCCAAAACATCTGTTTCAGAAAGGCCTTGAAGGATATGTGAGATCTGAATGGGCAGAAAGAAGAAAAAAATAGATTTTTTAGGTAGGAAAATCATGTGAAAAAATTCAGAAGGGGAAGCAGATAATATTGGATAAGGATGGTAGGAGATAGATTACTGACAGCAGATGAAAAAATTGGGGTCATAAAATAAAATTAGAGTCATTGATGAAAGAACTCCAGTGTCAACTAAATAACTTAGTACTTTTTTAGATAAGCTTGAGATATGGTATGATGAAAGTGATATTCATTTGTCAGCATTATCCACTTCTCATCTCTCCTCTCCAACTAGATGATACCTTTTTCCAATGCAAAAACAAGACGACTCAGAGGTTATTTTCTGGGATCATTTTGAAGACAAAAATTTCCAAGAAATCAACTCTTGCCTATAAAAATCTGAATTTAATTAAATGAGGAAAAATAAAAACTTGTGTAAAACAAAAATAAATGTTACAACTGGCACACAGTAATGTAAAAAAAGCTCACTAATCAAAAAACACATTTTTTTTTTCAGGCAATAAAACTTAGCCAATACTTATGTGGCGGGAAATCTCAACCTACATCCACTTTGCCAGTATTAGGGGGTACTTTTAATTATCAAGACTCTAGAGACTTCTCTTATGTAAGGAAAATGTTACTTACAGAATTAGGATATCAACTTTCACCTTATATGTTATAATGCATAGAAGTTATTTTCATGGGTTTTCACCATGGCAGAAAATCCTTTAAAACAAATTACTTTCCAGTTTAGCATATTTTTCTGTATACCAGTGCCCAATTCAATAATTCTGAATGCTTTGAGAAGTGAAGCACAGGAAATTTTTTCATCTTTGAGTTGGCATGTTTCCTCTTCCACACCATAATATTGCACTTAGCATCGGCTGGGGGAGCCGAGCTGGCTGTCCCACTGCCCTCCACAAACCACAGCCATGAGTATATCTTATTTGAGAGACCAAGTTCAAGTAAATGATTCTCAGATCCGGGTCAAAGGCATTAGCAGGTTGGCAAAATTGATTGTGGTAAAACAGAAATGCCCTTTGTAAAATAACATAAAAGCAAAAAATGTCCAATTACTTTGTGTTTTGGTTTAAAAATAATTTCCTATGGGATACCAGTCCCTCAGTAAATGCCAATAGCATACTGGAACTAAATTCACCAAATCAAACATTATCTGAATCCTTTGATTGCTTTCCCACATTCTCTTTCTTTACAAAGTCAATAACCATTGATTTATTATATATTCTTAGAATTTAAAATTTATGTATTTGGAATGTCTTTATGGATCTGAGGATGATTCTTGTTATCAACTAATACAGAGATGAAATTATTCCTAGAGAGAATACTTCAGTGCTACCAAGAAGTAAAATATTAAAATCTATTTTGAGTTGGCAAGAGTCCACACTAGCTTGTACAAATAGAAAATTTAGTAACCGAAACACCAAAATGGCATGGTTAAAAGACAGTTTTACACTAAATCTTAAGGAACTTCCCCCCTTACCTTGTAGGATACAACTATTTCACAACATGATAAATGTAGCATACACTCAATAAATATTTATTCATAAATATATTGTTTGATAATGTGCAAAGAGCACAGAGACAGGAATCAATCAAAGTCAGATCAACATTATTTATTTTCAGGAATACTTATATTTATTTCAGGAATTTGTTGTTATTGTTCAGTTGCTCATTCATGTCAGATTCTGTGCGATCCCATGGACTGCAGCATGCCAGGCCTCCCTGTCCTTCACCATCTCTGAGTCTGCTCAAACTCAGGTCCATCAAGTTGGTGATGCCATCCAACCATCTCATCCTCTGTCGTCCCCTTCTCCTCCTACCTTCAATCTTTCCCAGCAGCAGGGTCTTTTCCAATGAGTCAGCTCTTCGCATCAGGTGGCCAAAGTATTGGAGCTGCAGCTTCAGAATCAGTCCTTCCAATGAATATTCAGGACCGTTTTCCTTTAGGATTGACTGGTTTGATTCCCTTGCAGTCCACGGGACTCTCAAGAATCTTCTCCAATACCACAATTCAAAAGCATCAGGTCTTTGGTGCTCAGCTTTCTTGGTAGTCCAACTCTCACATCCATACATGACTACTGAAAAAACCATTGCTTTGACTAGACGGACGTTTGTCAGCAAAGTAATGTCTCTGTTTTTTAATATGCTGTCTAGGTTCATCATAGGTTTTCTTTCAAGAAGCATATTTCAGGAATATGAATGAAAATAGAAATCTCATTGTTTATGTGAAATGGATATGCTATAAGTTCAGGATTTATTAGAAATAAAAATATTAGACACAAATAAACAATTTTAGCCTATAATCATTTGAGCATTTGAGTTTGTTTGTTTTTTTTTTTTCTGAACATGGTGGAAATTTATCATTATCAATTAAAGACTACTGTGGAACATATTCTAAAAATAGACTCCCCAATTCAATAATTTGGAAATAGTCAGAAGTCCTCTTCACTTTATTCTGAGAAAAGTGATGACACACATATTCTTATTTCACTTTCAATTTAGCTACGTGTTTTATTTTAAAGACCAACAAGTCTCTCCAGTGTTCCTTTGGAGAAGCATTAAATAAATCTCAGGTGCAGCTGCTAAGTCACCTTGCCCACATTAGAGTTCCCTATCTAAGAAGCAGTTCATTTGAACATCAGTATCTACAATTCAGAGTATCTGTCCTTAAGATTTTCCATATGAGGTTCCATTTGATTTCCATGTCTCTGATGTCTCAACCCAAGCATCTACTATGGTCAGTCTCTTGAGATTTTTGTGGTACCTCAGTTTTAGCTGTCCCCATTGATTATAAGTACCATTCAAACTTCATAGAAGTATGCACATGAATCTTCCATTACATGCCCTTGGAAAAACCCTGGGAAAATTCTAGTGGAAACCACTGCTTTAGCGTCTTCAATCAAAACCATTTGAAATAACAATGTGCTGAAAGCTATGAAAGAATATTATTTTTACACAAGGACTTCTAAACAGAGCAATTATTGGCAAAGGAAACAGAAACATAATTTGTAGTTTTTAAGAACTACCTAATACATTTAAAAAATAAATAGAGGACAAGGTTTTCTAGTGGATGGGAGTTTATAAAATATTTCAACTGACAGGAAAAGTTGAATGAGATAAAGAGATAAGTGAGGGGTAAGTTAAATTTGCCAACCAGGGTAGCATTAGCAACTTGAAACAGGGACATTAATAAAGACCTTTTAAAGGTAAAAGTCATCAAAAAATGTTTGGTGATAGGATCAAAAGATCATTGCCCAGCATTCCCCTTGGAACCATCAGATACCCAGTTATTAAAGCCAGATCCTCAGAATTCATCCTAGACTCTTTCTCTTTCTCATCCCCTACATTTATAAATCACAAAATTATTTTAAGAACCTTGATTCTATCTGCCCTATCCCTCATCCTTAAAGAATTCTGTCATTGTCTACATCATCAATATTTTTCTCTTACCTCATTTTCCTCACTGTCCCTCCTTATTTCTCTAAACTTATTATTTTTAATATTTTTTTATTTTTCAATAAGCTCATGTCACTCTGATGTTTAGCATTCTTCAGAAGTCGATATTCTACAGGAGAAGGTCTAATCTCTTTGCACTGGTGTTCAGCACAGATGGACTGCGCCCTTGCCTAAGTCAGTCTCATCCTTCATTGCTTTTTGGAAGGCACTTTCTCAACACACTGACTGAGCTTATGATGATTTCCCAAAGACATCATGTTTTTGTGTCTTGGGAAAAAAAATTCTGTCTTTCCCTTCTCATTGCCTAACAATTCCTACTAACAAAAATGCAGCTCAACAGGCACTTCCTCTATGAAGCCTCCTGACACCACCTCATGCCAAACTTCTTGCTCTGTCCTCTGTCATAGCACACCTTACCTCACTCTGTAATGACTTGTCATGTGTTCTCCCCCTCAGTAGACTCTGAGTGCCTCAAGACTAGGAATTACTTCTCATGCAACTTTTTATGTGAATACACAATGTCTGTGGGAGACCTGGTGGCTCAGATAGTAAAGAATTCACCTGCAATGCAGGAGATCAGGGTCCCATCCCTGAGTTGGGAAGATCCCCTGGAGGAAGGCATGGCAACCCACTCCAGTATTCTTGCGTGAAGAATCCCCAAGGACAGAGGAGCCTGGCGGGCTACAGTCCATGGGGTCATGATGAGTCAGACACGACTAAGCACAGTATAGACACAATGTCTGTAATAGTTGTCTATTAAATAGGATTTTAGATCTGAAGGAGTTAAGTCAATGTTGTCTCAAGTCCAGTTGCCTTGAAGGGGAGCCTGGAATTGGATTTCTACACAAGAGATTGATTAAGAAGCACTTTTAGGAGAAACTCAGGGGGCAGCAAGGAAATAGAACATGACCAAGAAAGAAGCTAAGCAAAGATGTGGTTTTAGTTGAGTCCTCAGCTCAGCCTCTGCCTGGAGGGAGCACCGGAGTGGCCTAGGTGTATGTCCCACTGAACCAAAGGGGCCAGGCTTTTGGACACCTGTGTTAGTCAATGGGTGCACCCTGCCAAGGGTTAGAAGGCAGTGATGGTGGAAAGTATAAATTACCTCTCCATCTCCAGGTCAGCAGCCAATGTCAGCTCAGGAAGGACAATTTCCTATAAAGGGAAATAACTGTGAGCCTGTATTGGCCAATGCTTACTGCAGCTGAATTGTAAGTGCTTGCACTTAGGAGGAATCTGGGTAAAACACCACCAGCTTCTATAGACACCACACACATCAGCATATTCTTTCTCAAAAGTAGGTTATCTAGAGAAACTTTTCAATTTCAGATTTGATTTCTCTCCTATTCCAGTGAATCCACAGCTCCACAGTTTGAGGGATTGACTTCTTAACTTGACATATTTGGGTGTCTTTTTTTTATCTGACATATACATAACTATTAACTGTGCAAAGCCACATCAAGGACTTTAGTGAGCTGCAGTACAGTTATATTGCAGTAGTTCTTCCCAGGGAAATTTCTAAACAAACTGAACCCAAGTAGAGTCCTGTGAAAAACTGTGCCTCAACATCTAGTGCTAACTACACATTAATATAATTGGCAGGCGCACCACGTCTCCAGCAAATACTAAAAAATATTTCTTTGGAACATTTGTTCTTTACACGTGCCATAAATTACACTCTTTTTATTGGTGTGGGAAAACCCTATGTGTTATATCTGATATTGGATCCTCATTAACTTCACCATACATGGGAGTCAGTAAATGGTTGCTCATAGACATGCTAAAGACCTTATAAGGCTAAGTCTGTGTGAGGCTTTATAATCTTTCCTGGACACATGGAACTAAATAAATGGTGTATCATCATATTCTACCCATTTACCATAGAAGCATTTTAAAGGTTTGCAGCCCATGGAAACAGTATTATGAATAAACATTTTTTAATATTCATGCAACATTTATGCACACCCACCCACACACAGACAGACAAAACAAATAGAAATGATCTTTCTCCCATATTTCAGTATCTTTTCAGAATTAGTGCATTATAGTAAACAACTACTGGAGAAGAAAATGCCAACCCACTCCATTATTTTTGCCTAGAGAATCCTGTGGACGGAAGAGCCTGGGAGGCTGCTGTCCATAGGGTCGTACAGAGTCAGACATGACTGCAGCGACTTAGCATGCATGCATGCATTGGAGAAGGAAATGGCAACCCACTCCAGTATTCTTGCCTGGGACAAGAATCCCAGGGACAGAGGAGCCTGGTGGGCTGCCATCTCGTCGCACAGAGTTGGACATGACTGAAGCGACTTAGCAGCAGCAGTAAACAACCACACCAAAAATTTTTTTTTTTTTTTAATGAATAGTATAGGGTGTCAAAGAACACTGGAGACAAAATTAAGTCCCAAAAGCAAATTTATCTTCTATGTTTTAAATAGAGAAATTAAAAACAAGATAGTTTCTGATAATACACATGCCAATTTCAATCACTAGCAATGCAAAAATGTGTGTAGCCATAAGAAGCTGCCAATCTTTTTAAAATTCAATTTTCCCATTTTCTGTTTATTATATTAGATGCTGACCACACGGTTCTATTAAGATCATCACGTGTTAATAAGAGAATCCTACTTGCATAAAGCTAATTTGGAGAAGTGTTTGCAAAAGTACAGTGGCATTATGTGGCACTTTAGCAATGGGTATAAAAAGGCACACAACAAATGTCAATGGCGGTCATGTGTGACTGAGGGCAGAGAAGAGTGTCTATTAATTCAGGAAAACCTGGCCCCACTCCAAGGATTTTTACAATCCCTAGACTATTTTTAAGACGTTCTCAAAATTGAATCACACATTTAAAATGGAAAAAACAACTAACTGCATCCAATTCAGGTATGAAACTAAAGATAAGGAAATTCAAGCAGCTCTTGGCTGTGTGGTTTGAGTAGATAAAAATGGAAACTGTCCAAACCCTCTGACTGTAGAAAAGTCTCAACATTTGCATTTTGTTTCATTTTATTCTTCAGGCAGTATATTAACACACAGGGGATTACTATTATAATTTTCATTAACACTGAATGCTCTACAATCCAGTTGAACACATAATGTATTATTGAAACCTTGATTTCTAATTTTTAACGGTTGAGAAAGCAAGTGATTATATCCAGTAGAAAAGAAGTAATTTAGTAATAAGAACCAAAATCAGGCCATTTCTACCTAGATGAAATGAGGAGATGGGTGAAATGTAACAATAAAATTAGCTGGATAATTCAGACAAATAAGTTTTAATTTACTGATATTGAGACAAATACAATAGTGGAGCAGGCAGAGCTTAGAAAAGGGTTATTGGGATAAATTAAGTTTCAGACAAATGGTGATTTGATACTTCAAGTTCTGGAACTTTCACTTTAATCATTTTATGAACACATTATTAAAACATGTTAAAATAGTCCATATTATCATGTTTAAAGAAATGGAATACACTGATATTCCTTAATGCGTTAGGATTATTTTATGAACATTTTCATATATCAAGAAAATTTTAAAATTTGTCCCTAGACTGATCAAATACCATTGTAGCATTTAAATGTGATAAAGAAACATGCTAAGAATTGTTGAAGTAAATATTATTTTTCTCTTTTGCTCCATGTCCCCATATTTTTCTGGTCAGCGTTTCTTTTATACACAGGCAGCTTTGTCATCCTTTGATGTTTTTCACAGTACCTATCATTGCTTCTAATTTCAGCTTCTTTTGTCAGTTTCTTCCCTTCTTCTACCACATTATTTTTTTTCTTTCTTATTTTCCTTTGTATTACTTAAAAGTTCTCATATGTCTTCACTTTGAATTTTTAAAAACTGATTTTGAAAGCAAGCACCATATGTGAATGCTGGTAATTTTTTCTCCTGTAACTTTTGCATTGCTAACTATTTGGTAATTTTGGTCAATGTTCATGCTCAGTAGCCTTATTTTAAAATTATTTCTGGTTTTTTATTATTTAAGACAGTTAAGGGTGCCAAACACCTGAGGGACTCTGTCTACAGTGACTAATTTCTTATTTTTTATAATACTGTAAATGTGTACTTTCTTTCAAGGGCTTTAAAGTATTTCCCAACTTTTTCCCTAGATAGTTGTTTCCTCTTTTGTTTTTTTGAAAATATTTCCATAATAGTGGTGTTTCATATCAAAATATAAAAATACTTATGGAAAATTCCTTTCCTTTAATTATATTGCTTGTATCAGAAAAAAGTTATTCTTTTCTAAAAGACTGGGGGTGGGGCATAAATAAGTCAGAAATATCTTTACGTTAATACAAATTTATTACATGTCAGTCACATTCTCAAACTTAAACTACATGTAGTTTAAAATCAGGAAGTGATCCAAAGCCACGTTAGAGACTTTAAGAAATGCCAAAATAAGATCATTCCTTAGAGGCAGTTTTCGTTTTAAAGAAATTATGTTTCATTTATTGATGCTGGCTGATTTATTGGTTGAACTTTTAGAATGCCTTTAAAGACAGTCTTTGCCATTAAAAAAACAAATTAGCACTATGTTCATATAACTGAGACCAAAACGCATTCTTACTTAAGAACTGTTAAGATAAACTGAGGCAGTGTCAAACCTAAAGAGGTTAGGCATGATCAGCAACAGGAGCCTGGGGAAAGACTTACATAGACAAGTGTGGAAGTAAAGAAAGGAAATTATTGGATTGACTATTAGCTTAAAGCCTTGCTGCCAGTTTATGATTAGTTGTCCTCAGCATTTTGATTTTATAACCTCAGGGCCTTTAGAGGCTTAGATTTTGGTTTGCTTATGTAGGACAATCCAGGGCACTGGAGCCCTCTCAATCTAGTGGTCTCCTTGTTTTTTGAGCAACACAAGGTATATTTATGGGTTGTGTTACTTTGATAGCTTCTGCCATAAAATCCAATCCTATTAGCTCATTTAAAAGTCCCTTGGAAGCTAGTTTCTGCTTATCTGTCTGGGCTGACGTCTATCTCTATGTCCCAGCCTTACTGAATCACTTAGTTGTATCACCCTGACATACTTACTGTCACTTTATTTCTCTCTCCTAACCCCCATTCTCTTTGCCTAACTTTGGTTTCTTCTTGCTTTAGAAGCTGTTTCTCTAAGAAACCTTCCAGATGTCCCTTCCAAAGTTCAGACCAGAGTACACAGTATCACCAGCATTAGGACTGCATTACTATCTTGACTTTCTGTGCAGTTTCTTCATTTCATAGCCAACACAGTCAATCAAAATTAAGATCTCTTCTGAAATGTACATTAATGAAAATTTATTTAGAATTAGATTTGCTTTTCTTAAAGAAAAACCCAGGTTAACATTTATATTACATTTTATTTATCTTATTGTAAAACAATGAAAAAGAAGTTAAAGATACAATTCTAAGCACAGAGCAGAAGCTAACATTTATTGGTGAAGATCTTGCAAGAAGAGGGTATCAGAAAAAAAGGAGGACGGGGATGTCAAGTGGATAAAGATGAGAAAGATACATGGGAAATATCACTAAAAAGGTAGCTTTTACCATATTCTGACTAAGTGTAGTGGGAATACATTCCATTTGCAACTGAATCATTTATATGCTAATAAGGTATCTACAGCAGTGATGTGGCTACCAATGGAATTAATCATATGTTTCTATTTAATCCAAAGACACTATGGGATATGCAAATATTCAAATGTAATATTAATTGAAGCAAAATAGTATGACCCCAGAAAAGTGGTCAACCAGAAATTAATGTTTATATATCCTAAAACTCCATTGTTTGGAAATAAAATAACTATGAGGGAAAAGACAGAGACTTGATTCTACCACATGTTTATGAATTCAGATCTGAGATTCTCTGAAGAAATACCCTGAAAAATACAATAGTGTCAAAAATAAATCAGAAAGTCAGAGTTTATAAAAAAGAAGAGGGAATGCGGACTGTGATTTCTTACTAATGATGTATAGAATATCTAAATGAGGCTGACATGTATCTTACATTCCACAGAAATAAATAACATGAATAAAGAATGAAAATCTTCAGGGAAAAGGAGCCACTTGTGACTATATGGACATAAATCTGAAAAATGGACAATTAATAGATACATTTCTTGAGAAATCTCTCCAGATATTTTTAAGTTTTGGATTAGGATCAGTAAGGCTATTTAATGGGATATCTATATATGTTTTTGCCTATTTATGTTTGTGAATAGATTGGTGATGGTAGAAAATGATAGTTAGTATTTTTATATTTGCATACATACTCACATGCATATACTTTCACAGGGAATTTCTATTAGATGTTATCTAAATCTCTAAAAACTCAAAGAGATCTAAAATCTACTCATAAAGTCATTATTCAGATAAATTTTTGTCTGTACCATGAACTCAATTCCAGGGTCATCTGTCTCCTTTGACTTCCACAACTCACTAGTAGTCATCAGTGTATCTCTTATTCCTTGGTCTATAGGCCTCTTGTCAATGTACTAAACTAGTAACAAGCACTATCACTTAAAGCTCATCTATCCACAGTAATCTTCTAAGAATTGTTTCTAAATCTTTCTTCTAAGTTGTTCATCTACATGAGCCACTATCAGTCCTCTGAAGGCAGAAACAATGCTTGAGAGTTTATTGTATGCCTACCAATCTAAGGACAGTTTTGAACTCATAACAAGTGATTCATAAATATTTACTCACAGATGCAGCTTGAACGCTCTCAGTCGTGTCTGACTCTTTGCGACCCCATGGACTATATAGTTCATGGAATTCTTCAGGCCAGAATACTGAAGTGGGTAGCCTTTCCCTTCTCCAGGGGATCTTCCCAACCCAGGAATTGAACCCAGGTCTCCCGTACTGGAGACGGATTCTTTACCAGCTGAGCCATCGGTGTAGCCCCCAAAGAGTGTAGCCCCCAAAATCCAGCCCAGGTAATAAAACACTATTAAGATGATAAAATTCAGCTATGACTTTTAATGATGAAGTTAGTCATATGATTTTCAGAATTTTATGTCAAATATGAAGCCAATAAAATCTAAGCATCATGGCAGGAATACTAGGGGTTGGAGGGAAAGGAAGGCAGGGCAGTGTTTGGGGGTGGGAATGAGGAAACTGCATAATAATGCATTTTTTAGAGTCTAAATTGAACTGTATCTTTGTGACAGCTATTTAGGAAATTCCAAGATTTTCATGGTTCCCCTAAGTATGGGGTCTGGCAATAAAAAAATAATCTGGCATTTATCTTGTGGAATTCAGGCAGCTGCTGAAGCCCAAATAAATCTAATTTCCATGATTCTCGTGATTTTAATAGCCATTTGCAGTGTGGAAACTGTGTGTTTGTTATTAAATTAGAACTATAAATATCATATAATCTGTATACCAGAAATATGAATAATTCTGAAATGATCATGTGACTTCAATTGTTACAAATAAAATCAAGGCTATGAATTCTCACTATATTGAAGCATCAATCATTTCAGAGGCTTTAGGTCAAAGAGAGCAAAGGCATTTCTATGCACCCTTCTTTCAGAGCTAATTTACATGCATTTTTAATGTAAGGTAGAAAATATAAGAATGTGACAAAGTGTCACTTTCATTAAAAACTTTAGGTTAAGCTTCTATCTACATCTAATGTTTTAAATTATTGGAGAGAGACATGGTCCTGAACTGAAAACATAGGGCAAAAATCATAAGATTCATGTAAAATTCCAGAACTTTCTTGATATTCAATAGTATATAAAACTTGCCCACCAAATTCCTTACACATAATGCAAATGCTGAATTTCTATGTCAGCAAGTATCATGCCCAGGGAGGAATCAGTATTTTTTTTATAGGCGTGTTTGTAATATTTTTGAAGGAAAAGCATAGGATGGGCACAGTAAGAACCCCTGCTCCTATCCACAAATGTTGGGACTCATGCAGAATCTTATGTGGTTTAGAAAACCCATATGTAGAAACATGAGTCACTAATGTTGAGGATCATCAAACAAAGAGAACTTCAGCTCTCCTCATATAAAGAGATATATCCCTAGGTCTCTCCTCACCATGTGAGGAGGACACAGCAGTCTGCAACCTGGAAGAGAGCCTACATCAACCACCAAATCTGTCAGTGTCAGGACCTCAGGATTTCCAGACCTCAAACTGCGAGAAATAAATTTCTGTTATTTGTAAGTTAGCCAGTCTGTGGTATTTTGTTATAGCAGCCTGAACAGACAAGACAGCTTCTGACTACAAATGAGTGGCTTTTCCACACGAAGCAATTCTCCAGTTCTTTTGGGACACCAACTAGATGTCCTAGAGTTTACTTTACTTCTGGCACTATCTGGAGTTAGCACAGACCCCCACAGGGGTCCATCCACACAACTGCTCCCACTTCAGATGCCAGTCCCAAGTCCCAAGTGGTGACCTGAATGTCAAATCTTCTATAAATCAGGGCTTCCCACCATCCCCTCTTTTGTTCAATAATTTGCTAGAATGACTCACCGAACTCAGGAAAGTGCTTTACTTACTACTATTGGTTTATTATAAAATATAAAGTCAGGAACTGTCAAATGAAAGAAATCCATAGAAAAAGGTATGGGAAAGAACAGAGTTTCCATGTCCCCTCCGAAAGCACCACTATCCCAACACCTCAATGTGTTCACCAATCTGGAAGCTCTCTGAACTCCATCATTTAGATTTTCTATGAAGTCTCCATTACACAGTATCTCCTGGAGTTTGCTCAAACTCATGTCCATGGAGTCAGTGATGCCTCCAATCATCTCATCCTCTGTCACCCAAACGGCCCTCCATGAATAACAAAGGCACTCTTACCACTCAGGAAATTCCTAGGATTTAAAAGTTACCTCCCACAGATAGGAACAAAAGCCAGATACTTTGGGGGGCAAGGTCAAATTCTTTGCTCAACAATCTGTCACTGGGTTGTACCAGCGGACTGCATACAGAAGGATCAAAACTCTAGAGACTGGAACTTAGTCAAAGGTCCCACAAGAAATGGGGATTTTTTTGAACCAACAGAAACCTCATTCCCTTGGAATTATAGCAGAGACAAGAAATAGGGTAAAAATGGTTTCTGGGAGTACTTGCCTGAAATCAGGTGGTATGAACTTCAGAAAGGAGTGATGAGTTTAGATTCTAAAAGAAGCCAGGCACTTCATAGAGAAAGAACCAGCATTATTTACTGTTTGCTTAAGCCTAAGAGTGGCAGTAGAAATCCTGGGATTACGGGGACCAGAATAAGGAAATATTATGACAGG